>NC_089873.1:151145000-151377500 GCF_040182565.1 Anser cygnoides | reverse complement strand
AAAAACATGTTAGAAATTGGCCAACACAGTACCATTACTTGTAAACTTTAATTCCAAAAAGTGCTGTAGCCACAGAATCAAGAACAACATGTTGGCAGCCAATTCTCCTCTTGGATTGAACATGACCTGCTAAAAGACAGGCCAAGGACTTTGCGACAAACTGTGCAAAGTAATTTCTTGTTAAATTTTCCTATATAATTTCCCACATCAGGAAGTCCTCTTAGTTAGATGCAGAAATAATTCTACTGTCCATCTTACTCCTGTACAATGAAATGCTGGAACTAGAAAAAAGTGGCAGTTGCTTAAAATTAAAGATTAAATAATTACACTGATTTATGCACAAAAAGAATGCTGAGGATAATGTATTCAGTCTGCATCAGCCAATGACACACATCACAGCATACAGTATGCTGTCACATTCTAGTGCTGTATATAAACGTCAACCCTGCTATTTATTTTCAATTAAAAATGCATTAATATTAGCTTTATCATGCTGACAAATCTTATAATGAAGACAGTTGATTAATTTATTCTTTTTTTTTTTTTCCCCTGAAGGACAGGCAAAGACAAGTGTGAATTTCAATGCAATGATGAACATGTCTTTTAGATTTTATTGGTAAAACCATTCACTCATCTTGTCTGTATTCATGGTGAAATAGCCTATAAACAAAGACACAAGGAAAAAGAGATGGGAACTAACTGGATAAGAAAAAGTGCTAGGAAATATTAAAGAAAAAAGAACAAAACACAGGAATGATTATTTTATTTTTATATATTTTGATACCTATGATTAATTGCTTTTCACTATGATTAGTTGCTTTACATACATTCATCAGATTTTTTCTAATTTTAAATTGTTCTACATTTCTCAAAGGTTCTACTGACATTATTATTTAATCTGTGTTACTGAACCACAGAACAAATCATTGACTTGATTTTCTTTCTTTCTTTATTTTTTTCTTATTTCCTTCAGTTAACATATGACAATACAAACATGGAATCATGTGTTTTTAAGTGTGTTAAAGGTTCCTCTAATACCATGTGTTGACATTACTTATTCTAAACTTTCAAAAAAGCATATCTGAGACTCAGAAAACACAAAACTAGATGAATTATCATTTAGTCTAATAAAACCGTATATGAAGGATTCATCTTCATATAATGAGGAATCAAACTAGGGATCTGATTTCAACAAGAACTTTTTGGAGCAAAAAGTATAAAGCAGTAACTGAATTAAAAGATGTTTTCATTGAAGAAATAGTCTCTAAAGGCTATATGATATAGAATCATAGAATCATTTATTTTGGAAGAGACCTCTAAGATTACCTGGTCCAACATTTAACCTAACATTGCCAAGTCTAGCATTAAACCATGCCACTAAGCTCTACCTCTACACATCTTTTGAAGACCTCCAGGGATGGTGGCTCAACTACTTCCCTGGGCAGCCTGTTCCAATACTTAACAATATCCTCAGTGAAGAAGTTTTTCCTAATATCCAACCTAAATCTCCCCTGGCACAACTTATAGGCCATTTCCTTGTCTTCTCACTTGGTGCTTGGAAGAAGAGCCCAATACCCACATCCCTATAGCCTCCTTTTTAGAGCACGATGTTGAGGCATGACCAGAGAATTACATTTTGCAAATTTTGGTAGAAATTTTCAGATATGGCAACTGCCTCAAGATATCCTAGACTTAAATGATCTTTCCCAAAAGTTGTTCCTTTTCAGTTTCTGCAGAAAAGATGAAAGGAAAATTTTAAAGTTGGAAAAGTTTCTAAAGAGCAGAGAAACCAGTAACAGCAAAAGACAAGAAAAGACAAAGACTTTTATACTAACTTTGATACTAACAGTCATGAGCTGTATAGCATTGTTACTTTAAAGCATAACTCTACCACATAAATTAAAGATAACTGTATAAGGATAATAATTTGAAGCACAGTACAGCTCTGCATAGATACTTTACAGTTCTAAATTCATGGTTCTTAACGGTGCTGTCCACACTGGGTAAACCTCATCACCCACAGAGAGAGACAAAAAATGTTTGACAAATACATAAACAGTAGTAGAGAGCAAAAGGTCCACAAATGTAGATATGGGAGCCTAATATTAATCCATTAAAATAATACATATACATGAAAGAAAGTGCCCATTTCTGTTTCAGTCACAGTGGCTGAACTGCTCCATATCTGCTCACAAGGGCTTTACCATAATTAAACATATAAGATTTAAGGCAAATTTTTAAAGAAGAACCTTTTACTATTGTATTGTAATTAAAGAGAAGACTGCAGAGAGTACAAAATGTAGTTAATTAAACGCAAGGTGAATGAAAGCATATTTAGAGAAAGTCTTTAAACCCTTTTCCAGCTTAGATCAATAATGTATGTTCATGATTATTACTTGCAAATTATTCTTGTGGTAAAATATGGGTTCAGTTTAAACAAAGAATGAGATGAGCCAGGAAATAAATAAAGTATTACTATGTTGCTTTTAGTGCCACATTGTGTTCTGGCCATTATCCAATCATGGAACTGCAACACACATCAAAGTACTGATCAATATTTTCTCATTAAACAGACTTGGATTAAAGGTGACAATTCTCATTTTTGTAGAGGATATTTTATACTCCTATAAGGAATGCACAGTATTCTCATTTTGTAATATATTCAAATTATTTTTCAGACTGTGTAAAAGGACCTTTCTGTAAATGCGTTCAGTAAACATGTTCACTCACTGTTTTGCTTTGTCCCCTATGCTGTTGTCATTCTGAAGAAGGTCATGTTCTCTTTTTCTCCTAAAGTAGCCCGTATTTTGGCTTATTGCAACCTTAAAGGATCATTGAGAAGGCTGAGAGCTAAATCTCCTTTTGTAGTACAGCTTCAAAGTATAGAACAGGAACGGGGGAAACAAAGACTGAAGCTAATCTGTGTTATATATGCCATTTACACCACATCCGTTTTCACATTGGTTTCTTAATTTGACCTCAGTGGATTCCTTTCAATTCTCAGTACTCTTAGGGTGCTTTAAAACACTTTTTTTTTTTTTTAAATCTCTGTAGAGTTCTTCTGTTTGCATTGCATCTTTTCTTTCTTTCCTTTTCTTTTTCTTTCTTTCTTTTTCTTTCTTTCTTTCTTTCTTTCTTTCTTTCTTTCTTTCTTTCTTTCTTTCTTTCTTTCTTTCTTTCTTTCTTTCTTTTTCTTTCTTTCTTTCTCTTTCTTCTTCTTCTTCTTCTTCTTCTTCTTCTTCTTCTTCTTTTTCTTCTTCTTCTTCTTCTTCTTCTTCTTCTTCTTTTTCTATTTTTCCTTTCAACTACATTTTCTGTGCAAATGCATTTTATACCTTCACATGAACTCTGGTCAGCCAGAATCCTACGTATTTTTTATTTATTTATTTTCTGTTCTTTCAAGTACAGCTGAATACCTCATGTAGTTTCAGAGTTAACTATAATATATATAAGCACTATAGATATATCACAAAGTGTAGCGAGATATACGGAGGGATATCACTTCATCCAGATTCATCAGCTATATATTTTCTAAATAGGCCAAAAGTCATAAGAGTGAGGAATGGTCATGCCAGCCCAGACAATGTGAGTCTGGAGGTTTTCCATTGTGTCTGGCTTCTGGCTAGGGGAAGATATTACGAGAAGAAAAAGGTTTAAACTCTCTGCCTATCTGAGAATGACATCCTTGCAAGTTTTCCCACTCTCACCCCAGCCGCTGGTGATATCAGAGGCCTGCCAGATCCACTTTGTTAGCTGGTGGCACTGCCCCATCAGACCCCCTATCCTCCAAACCAGGGAGAAATTGCATGCCCCCAGGCAGCTCAGAACCCTAATTCCCCTTCTTTTCATAATCCAGTAATTTTGCCTGAGTTCTCCCCTAAATCCAACTTCATCTAACTTCTGACTAAACTGAAGGATTATCAGACAGAAACTGTAATGGGCCACATGAGCATCCCCTCACAGGCATGTGGCCTACACACTGCCAGATAAAGTCTTCTGGCTTTTCCTCTCGAAACATCACCACTTCACAGGTGCAGCAGGCCACATATTTCTGTCAAAAATAGCTCTGCCATTTCAAAATATGTGTCTATATTCAGCCACATGGGGATTTGTATTATGGCCTCTGATCTGCAATATGCCCTCTGATCTGTATTACTAGTAGTGCTGCTTTCATCACTGTTTCACAATATGTCTATTAGTAATCTGTGTTTTCCCCTGATTAAAGAGGAAACGTGTTGAAATTCGAAGATATTGCAGTATAACCCAGAACAATTCCTACATCATTCAGCATCCATGTGTAAAGCAACCCCACTCTCACATTTTCTAGCCTGCGTGAGTATACATTTCTTGTCCATCCTTAGGCCTTAACTCAGTTTCCTACGTGTCAATCATTTGGGCATAGCACAGACAGGTTTCTCCAAGAAGACATATAAAGCCTGAAGAGAAGCTACTTGCTATTTATGTCATAAAGTGCTTTTGCAGCTCTGAGGAGTTGAAATATGACCTGTTTGTTTCACTGCAGTGCACAACAACACACATGAGAAATCAACCAAGAGAAACTTAAAAGGAAATATTGAGCTCCTCTCTGTCTTTTTAAGCACTCTGATCTTTTAATAAGAGTTGGCAGGTGCTAACAGTTTTGCACCAATCTCACTCTCCCTTCCCCCCCCTCCCTCCCCCCTTTCCCTCCCCTTCCCCCCCTCCCCCTCCCCTCCCCCTCCCCCTCCCCCTCCCCCTCCCCCTCCCTCTCTCTCTCCCCTCTCCCTCCCCCCTCTCCCTCTCCCTCTCCCTCTCCCTCTCCCTCTCCCTCTCCCTCTCCCTCTCCCTCTCCCTCTCCCTCTCCCTCTCCCTCTCCCTCTCCCTCTCCCTCTCCCTCTCCCTTGTTCCCCCCCCCCCCCATAGGTTCATTTCCTGGGTTCAATAAGTATTTTTTCACCTGCCTTTAAATGGAACCGAGGAGGGCCCTCTGTTAAATAGATTAAAAAGTTATCTAATTTCACTGTTACTTCTACAAGTATCTGTTTTCTTTGATGAAATATCTTTTGTAGCTTTCTAGAGCAGTAACCTCCATGGATCACAATAAATGTCCCTATTCCTCCCACAAAAAAAAAAAAAAAAAAAAAAAAAAAGTGGGAAGGAAGGGCTTTACCTTAGTTCTTCAGCAAAGAATTGCAAAGCATTGTGAAATAACAGAGCTCGTTCCTATGCTGATTTCAACAGGTCTCAGTGAAAATTACAGTTCCAATTACAGTTCCAGTTAACCCTTCACTAATTCCATTATTGGAGATTCGTCTGGCATAATTTCTCCTGGTTATTAATAAGACCACCTTATACACGTAAGCATGAAGGAAAAGTAGCAGGATGCCCCTATGCCTTTACAATACACTCACAAAACCATAATTGAGGCAAACACCAGACAAGTGGAAAGACATGGTAAAATGCAGGTCTCTAACTTGAATTTTAACAGGTTCAGGGTGGTTTAATAGTTGGATGCAAAGAACATGTGAACAGATCAGAAGACCCCTAAAATAAAACACTCAAGGAAAAAGCTAGCTATTAGGATGGGGATTTATTAAGGAGGACACACAGGTTGTAACATTTCATGCCTGACAGTGCGAGCTCCGTGAAGCATAGTGGGAAAGAAGCAATACTGTTGCATCAGCCTCCTTATGTGGAACAGAGTTCTGAAGTACATGATTGGGGATGTGATTTTGCTATGACATGAATTGCTACTGGGAGATCCCACTCAGGTACACAGGGCAGCCTCTCGGAGAGAACAGGTCATTAGCTCGCCAAGCAGCAACCCCTATGAGACACTGTGTACCATCAAGAAATGCATGCTGCACCATGATGCTGTTGCAGATCTGAGACAGAAATGACTGCTAATCTTTCTGTAGATAATGCTCTTTTTTCCTAGCATGCCTCTTTCAAATGCACTGAAAAAATATTTTACCAAATAACAGCCACAGATATTAAACACATATATTGACTTCAAAGGGATTAAAGTTAAGTGTGCATCTGAGTACCTTTCTAAATCAAGGCTGAAAAATGCACTGTGAATGGAAATAGCATATTTCAAAACCTTGTTCTTACTTTGAATAAAATAATCTTATTCCCTATAGTTTTGCAGAATCATCTTTTTCCTTTTTTTTTTTTTTTTCCATTCTTTGTCTAAAAGGACAGTAAAAGAAAGTGAGCCTGATGACAATATAAACAATGCAAATATTGAAAAGGATAGCCTCTGTTTTGATAAGTAAAAGATCAAGACCAAATGACACCAATTGACTCACATCCATGCTGCTCAGAGCTAATTCAGCTCTGTGATTAAAGAATTTGCAGCAGTTTAAAGGGAGAGCTGAGAAGCCAGCTAACCATTAAGCTGTGTGAGTAATTAGTTCTCTCTGACTCTTTTTCTTCTCCAGCTTTCTATTTTTTTCAGAGTAAAGTAGGCATCAAATATTCTGCACATTTCTTATAATCTTACAAAACTCATGTGACCACTGTGTTTTTTGGGGGTCACACTCTCAGTCTGGGCATAACATGATAGAATCATAGAATCATTAAGGTTGGAAAACACCTCCAAGATCATCTAGTCCAACTGTCCCCCTACCACCAATATCACCCACTAAACCATGTCCCTAAGCACCACGTCCAACCTTTCCTTAAACACCCCCAGGGATGGTGACTCCATCACCTCCCTGGGCAACCCATTCCAATGCCTGACTGCTCTTTCTGAGAAGAAATGTCTCCTCATTTCCAACCTAAACCTCCCCTGGCACAACTTGAGGCCATTTCCTCTAGTCCTATCACTAGTTGTCTGCAAGAAGAGGCTGACCCCCAGCTCCCCACACCTTCCTTTCAGGTAGTTGTAGAGAGCAATAAGGTCTCCCCTGAGCATCCTCTTCTCCAGACTAAAAAACCCCAGCTCTGTCAGCCACTCCTCACAGGACTTGTGTTCCAGGGCCTTCACCATCTTCATAGATCTTCTCTGGACATGTTCAAGAACCTCGATGTCCTTCTCGTACTGAGGGGCCCCAAACTGAACACAGTACTCAAAGTGCAGCCTCAAGCAGAGCAGAATACAAGGGGATGATCAGCTCCCTGGCCCTGCTGGCTACACTATTTCTGATACAAGCCAGGATGCCGTTGGCTTTCTTGGCCACCGGGGTACACTGCCAGATCATGTTCAGGATAGCATGCATATAATCAGTATGTGAGACATTTCATGAAATGTGCTGAAAGGCAAAAGCACTCTAGATTCATCTCTGGAGCAAAACACAGTAGTCTTTGGCTTCTGCCGTACTCAGTGAGTTAAAATATGAGACACTTGGGGAAACAACAGAAATAAAGGATATCTTAATATAATGTTGCAGAAGCTCAGGAAAATATAAACATTAGAGCACTTGAAAGCATTGAGAGCAGAATACACAATACACAAATATAAATATATATTTATAAAAGTACTTTTATAAAAAAAAAAAGAAAAAATAAAACTGAAAAATAATGTCACAGTAGGAAAAGAATAAAAAAGAGTTGTTACAAATTCAGAGAAATTTATGGGACTGTCACTTGTTGAGGTCATGAATGTAATCAAAGCCTATTATGATGTCAGCAAAAGATTTGCACAAATATTTTTTTACCACATCATTGTTTTGTACAACATGAAGGAAAAAATATTAAAGATCATGAACTAAAAAATACTCAGATCTACAAGGATAAAGACAATGACAATTACAATAGAACATATGATTCTTTTTGTGAATTTTCTGACATTGAAATAATGATTTCTGTAAATTCTGTCTTTTTATTTTTACAACAGCAGATATTTATTTTTTGACATTTATTTTAGTTGAATTATATGCAATGATTAGAGTCAACAATTCCATACTTGCATATTTGTTGGTACTACCCTGCATAGGCTTGAGGCACTCTGAAGAAGAAACTGGGACAATTGCCTGTTCTCTTTAAGCCCCAAACCAGCTCTATGTTTACACATGAAATTTTATGATAATTTTACTACTTAAATAACTTACTGCTTTGAGAGAAAAAATAAAACAGGAAAAATGGGAATAATTTTGGACTTGAATATCTATTCTGTAAGTAAGCTTTTGACAGTACTGCTCTATTATCGTTTTGTGGAAATTTTGTGTAGTGAAAAATAAAGATGGGAAAAGACAATCAGTCTCCCACTATGACTGATAGGTTAACTAAACCGATTGTAAATGGAAAATATGACTTCTAGAGTTTTGTGAAAGCTAGCAATTTTTGTAACCCTAGCAGAACAATGTTCTCTTTTCCAAATGTGTGCTTAAAAGAAATTTTATTGAATATTCCATTGAGAGGAGGATAACCATGAGGAAATTGCTTTCTAATTATTTCAAGTGTTTCTGGGCACCCTGGGACACCCACAGTCTTTTATTAATACGAAGCATCACCAAATATGTATTTGCTCAGCAGCTGAAGTTGTGGAACTATAAATCAGTGAAGCCTCTGGTACTCTAAGCTATCTGGACCTTTCAAACAAAGCTTTATTGATGTCACCTACATCTTTCAGACACAGGTGAAAATAAGATATAATTCAGACCAGGAAAGACATTGCTATAAGAATTGGACTACGAAAGCAAAGATGTTTCAAGAAGATACTGCCTCTGTGGTATGGTCTAGCACAATCCAAATGTGGATCCAGATCCACAGTCTTGCTGAATAATTAAGTATTAATTAAGTATTCAAGTCACAGACCACTTAGTCTATGCTAGGGTTTCTAAGACACAGCAAGAAAGTGACTTGTTCACTTATTTCCTCAAGTTTTATTTTTTGCTTTAACACTGACATAATTAGTAGTAACAGTGTAGCCCTGAACAACCAGATTACTTGGATACTAGTTTTGAGTTATTAAAAACATGTAATTTTTATAGGAATGTCATCTGCTGTAATTTCATGATGTCATCACACCTTGATATTATTTTTCTATTTCTTCTTAAGTCACTGTTGTCTGGTTAAGTTTAAGGGCTGAGATATTGTTGCTTATCTTGTTGTATGAGTCCTAGTTAACTGAAATTAACAGTATAACAGCATGGGTAAAATTTGATGTATAGGGTGTAGTCAATCCATTTGTTGAAACTATATATAAGTTATGACATCAATCTGTCAATAAATGTGCAGAATCAGGTGAGAATTAGGTCCTTTCATTTCACGTGAGATATGCAAGAGAAGAAAATGAGAAAGCAGACATGAAAGAACACTGTGCATGGATGGATACTATAATAGAAGAACATTTAAGTACCATTATAAAATGACCAAAGAAGCCAAGAATTTCACATTTGAGTCTACAAACTGACTTGTACAGAAATATCACTGAAGGAAGAAATGGAACAAAAAAAATTAAATCTAAAATTTCCAATTCAATGTAATTATCTTGAAGCAGTATCCCAATGAAGTGCTATCCTAAATAAGTCAAGCATAAAGAAAGTCCTCAAGTGACAATGAAAGCAGATGAAATCTCATATGCTTTGAAACTTGAAAAATATAGCAAGAGAAGCTCTGATCTGTATATAACATCATATAACTGAAGGAAAACAAAGTGAATAATTTATGCTTTAAAAAAACAGGTGACACTGATATGATGTTACAACAAAGCTAAAAAGACAGAAATTAAATTTAACCAGGAAATCTCAACAAATTGATATTGATAAAAATTCTAGTACTAGGCAAACAAATTATTTTCATATTTAATATATATTTCTCCATAGATAATAGGAAGAAAAGTAGCTTCGGTGAATACCAGCAAAAGTTTAAGGTTTAATGCTTCCAGGCTACATCCTAAAACACCATTCCCTTGTCAATGTATAAAGAGGTCATTCTAGGCTTCCCCTTACAGGCACTGAAAAGAAACAGATATCTGAGAACAATGATTAATTTCATATTACATAAGAAGTATAAAAGAATTAATATACAATCAGAAAACCATAGAATCATAGAATCATAGAATATCCCGAGTTGGAAGGGACCCATAAGGATCATCAAGTCCAACTCCTGGCACCGCACAGGTCTACCCAAAAGTTTAGACCATGTGACTAAGTGCACAGTCCAATCGCTTCTTAAATTCAGACAGGCTTGGTGCAGTGACTGCTTCACTGGGGAGCCTGTTCCAGTGTGCAACCACCCTCTCAGTGAAGAACCTCTTCCTGATGTCCAGCCTAAACTTCCCGTGCCTCAGCTTAACACCATTCCCGTGGGTCCTATCACTGGTGATTAAGGAGAATAGATCACCTGCCTCTCCACTCCCCCTCACGAGGAAGTTGTAGACTGCGATGAGGTCCCCCCCTCAGCCTCCTCTTCTCCAGGCTGAACAGGCCCAGTGACCTCAGCCGCTTCTCATATGTCTTCCCCTTTAGGCCCTTCACCATCTTCGTTGCCCTTAGAACCATTTAGGTTGGAAAAGACACTTAAGACCATCAAGTCCAACCATCACCTAACACTACGAAGTCCACCATTAAAAAATATCCCTAAGCAGTATATCTACATCTCTTAAATACCTCCAGGGATGGCAAATACACCACTTCCTTAGGCAGCCTGTTATGATGCCCTACTACATTTTCCATGAAGAATTCTTGGAATAAGTGAAGAAAATAAGTGTAGAAATATGTGAAGTGGTCATTTTCTTGCTCCTTCTTAGAAATATCTAAACTAAACCTACCCTGGCACAACTTGAGTTAATTTTCTCATATTCTGTCACTTGTCACCTGAGAAAACAGACTAACACCCACCATGCTACAACCTCCTTTGAGGTAGTTGTAGAGAGTGATGAGGTCAGCCTCCTTTTCTCCAGACTAACAACTCCAGTTCCAACAAACACTCTTCATAAGTCTTGTTTCTAGTTCCTTCACCATTTCTATTGCTCTTTTCTGAAACCATTCCAGCAGCTAGGTATCTTTCTTGTAGAGAGGGGTCCCAAACGGAACACACTGCTTGAGGTGTTGTCTCACCAGTGTCGAAAACAGAGGAACAATCACTTCTCTAGTCCTGCTGGCCACACTATTTCTGATACAAGGCAGGATGCTATCAGCCTTCTTGGCCACCTGGGCACACTGCTGACTCATTTCAGCCAGCTGTTGACCAGCACCCACAGGTTCTTTTCTGCCAGACTGTTTTCCAACCACTCTTCCCCAATCCTGTACCTTCATGGACTTGTTATGACCAAGCACAGGACCTGGCATTTACCCTTGTTGAATGCCATACAGTGGACATGGCCAATGGATCTAGCTCACGCAGATCCCTCTACAAAGCCTTCCTACACTTAAGCAGATCAACACTCTTGCACGACTTGGAAAACACCAAGATCCTCTCATCAAGATCACTGATAAAAATGTTAAACAAAACAAACCCCAGTACTGAGCCCTGGGGAACACCACCTGTGACTGGCTGCCAACTGGATTTAACTCTAGTCACAAAAACTTTTTGGGCCTGGCCATCCAACCAGTTTTTAGTCCGGCGAGTAATACATCCATCCTAGTCATGAACATCTAGCTTCTCCAGGAGAATGCTGTGGGAAAAAGTATCAATTGCTTTGCTAAAGTCCATTATCCACAGTCTTTCCCTTGTCCACTAAGCAGGTCATCTTATCATTGAAGGAGATCAAGTTAGTCCCGTAGTGCCTGCCATAAACCCATGCTGGCTGGATTTGATGACTTGTTTGTCCTGTACGTGCCATTTGATGGCACTCAAGGTGATCTGCTCCATTACGTTCCATGGCAACAAAGTCATACTGATAGTCCTGTAATTCCCCAAATCCTTCTTCCTGCTCTTCTTGTAGATTGATGCCACATTCATTAACCTCTAGTCAACTGGGACCTCCCTGATTAGCTATGACTGCTGGCAAATTATTGAAAGTGGCTTGGTGAGCACTTCTACCTGTTACTTCAGTAATCTTGGGTGGATTCCATCCAGCCCCGCAGATTTGTGTGTCCAAATGGCATAGGAGGTTGCTAGTCATTTCCACTTGCATTACAAGGGCTTCATTCTTCTCCCTGTCTTTATCTTCCAGCTCAGCAGGTTGGATACCCTGTAAACATTTAGTTTAACTAATAAAGACTGAGGCAAAGAAGAAATTAAGTAGCTCAGCATTTACCTTATATCTTGTCACTATGTTTCCCCCCTCATCCAATAAAGGATAGGGATTCTCCTTAGTCCTTCTTTTGTTGTTTATGTATGCATAACAACATTTATTGTCTTTTACTGCAGTAGCCAAGTTAAGTTGTAGCTGGACTTTGACCTTTCTAATTTTCTCCCTGCATAACCCCATATCTTTGTAATCTTCCTGAGTTGTCTGTCTCTTCTTTTGCAGGTCATAAACCCTCTTTTTCTTCCTGAGTTCCAGAAGAAGCACTATGTTGTCTTCTTCCCCACTGCCTTTTGGTACATAGGGATGGCTTGCTCCTGTGCCTTCAAGATTTCATTCTTGAAGAATGTACATCCTTCCAGGACTCCTTTGCTGTTTAGAACTGCCTCACTAAGGGGCCCCATCAACCAGGTCCCTAAATAGGGCAAAATCTGCCCTCCAAAAATCCAAAATGACATTTCTGCTGACCATCCTCCTTCCTTCTCCAAGAATTGAGAGCTCTGTCACCTCATGATTGCTCTGCCCAAGATAGATTCCAACCAACATATCACCCATGAGACCTTCCCTGTTAACAAATGATAGATTAAGTAGAGAACCTGCCCTAATCACTTCCCTCACCATCTGTGTCAGGAAAATCATAGACTCATAGAATGGCTTGGGTTGGAAGGGACCTTAAAGATTATCCAGTTCCAACCCCCCTGCCATGGGCAAGGACACTTTCCATGAGACCAGGTTGACCAGGTCCTCATCTAACCTGATCTTGAACACCTCTAGGGATGGGGCATTACTTCTCTGAGCAACCTGTTCCAGTGTCTCACCACTCTCTGAGTGAAGAATTTCCTTCTAATGTCTACTCTAAATCTCCCCTCTTTTAGTTTAAAACCAATCCTCTTTGTCCTATGATTATCTGCCTGAGCAAAAAGCTGCTTCCCTTCTTCTGTAGGGTGAACATTCCCAGCTCTTTCAGGCTTTCTTCATAGGAGAGGTGTTCCAGTCCTCTGATCATATTCATGACTCTCCCCTGGACCCACTTTAACAGATCCACATCCTTCTTCTTCTGGGGGCCCCAAAGCTGGATGCAGTACTCCCAGGGAGGGGCTCACAAGAGCAGAGCAGAGGGGCACATCCCTTGACCTGCTGGCCACTCTCCTGTTGACGCAGACCAGGATGTAGTTGGCCTTCTGGTCTGCAAGCGTGCACTGCTGGCTCATGTCGAGCTTTTCTTCCACCAGAACCACTGCGTCCTTCTCTGTAGGGCTGCTCTCAATGAGTTCCCTGTCCTCCAGTTTGGGATTGCCCTGACCCAGGTGCAGCACCTTGCACTTGGACTTGTTGAACCTCATTAGATTCACATAGGCCCACTCTACATCTTCAGCAATTCCTAAAACTCTTCCCTCAGTGTTTTGCACTCATAGTTTAAGATTGCATATGTCCAAACCTCAGTCATCACAGCAAACTCCAACAATTAGTTTCCCTGTAGAGATGTCTGACTTATGACCCTCTTAAGATCAGCAGAGAAAGGTATACAGATCAGCAGGGTAATTCAGATACCTCATGATCTTAAAATCCTGCTGGAGATATATTAAGCTGTTCAATTTGGTAGAATTAATTTTGAAATTACAATCCTTTATAAGATTTTTTTCAATAAACCAAGGTCCAATTTTAAATATATAGCAAATATGGGGATTTAATAAAGGAAAATTAATTATAAAATGAAATCTTACATTTCTTGGAAAAAAAAAAAAAAAGCTTTGTAAAAAAGATCATTTCAAAAGCTCTATTAAGATGTCTTGTGTGTAGGAAATTGTTTCTCTTTCAGAATTCTTTAATTTAGGCCTATGTTGTGGTTTAACCCGGCTGGCAGCTAAACACCACACAGACGTTCGCTCACCCTCCCCCCTCCCTCTCTGGGATGGGGGAGAGAAACGGGAAAGTGAAGCCGGTGAGTTGAGATAAAGACAGTTTATTAAGACAGGAATATAATAATAACAATAATAATAATAATAGTGATAATGATAATAGTATTAATAATAATAATGTGTAAGAAAACAAGTGATGCACAATGCAATTGCTCACCACCCGCTGACCGATGCCCAGCCTATCCCCGAGCAGCCGGCCCCCCACCCCGGCCAGCCACCCCTATATATTGTTTAGCATGACGTCAGATGGTATGGAATACCCCTTTGGCCAGTTTGGGTCAGCTGTCCTGGGTCTGTCCCCTCCCAGCTCCTGCTGCACCCCCAGCCTGCTCGCTGGCAGGACAGAGCGAGAAGCCGAAAAGTCCTTGGCCTGGTGTAAACACTGCTCTGCAACAATTAAAACATCAGCATGTTATCAGCGCTCTTCTCATCCTGATCCAAAACATAGCACCCTACCAGCTACTATGAGGGAAAATTAACTCTGTCCTAACTGGAACCAGGACAGCCTAGAACTGGAATTTTCACTTTTATTTATGAAAAGAGGCATTTAAAAAATCCTCTAGATATCATCTGTAGGAAGAAACTCTTTTTAAAGATCTCTACCAACAGAGTGCAGTATGTTATCACACACATAGCCTACTGTATTTTCAAGTAAAACCAACTGAAAATAACTGTCACTACTTGGCAGGAATATTTTCTGCTGATCACAACAGAAGTTCTGGAAAAACATAAGTATAACTAAAAGCATACTTTTATATATATAAAATATATATATATATATACTTTTAAATGCCCACTATTACCAAATTTACTTATTATTTTCTTTCAATACATCTGATTTTATTTATTTATTTATTTATTTATTTTATAAAGTAGATTTAACTATATGAAAATTTAGAAGGGATAGTAATGAGCTATTTCTATATTCTAGAGTTTTTAAAGAAAAACTATAATACATATATATTTATTACTTTATAATTTATTATAAATTATTAAAAATTATAAATTATATAATAAAGAAATTTTAACAAAAGACAATATTTCTAATGAGTATTTTAAAATGTATAATCAGAAAATGAAAAAAAAAATAAAGAGAAACAAACATTCACATTTTTCGAGCTCCGAAAGTTTGCAACAGTGTGAACTTTTACAAAAGACAAAAAATTTAAAGTCAGACTAAACCCAAAAGGCTGAAAGAGGGTTTTATAGAGAAGGATGTTAATAATTATAGATCCAGGGAGGTCATTCATTCTGTAATGTTACAAGCCACACTATTCCCAATAGAGTTTTGTTGAAGCCAACACAATCCATCAGTGACATGGATGAGTTTGATTCATTGTTTTTATTTATGCTGTTAAGAATAAAAAATGTAGCAAATTTGCTTTCCATGTCACACTTCACACATGTAAAGCAGCCAAATAAATCGCTTAGATTCTTTATTAATTAAAAAAATTACACCTTGAATATTTATGTTTCCAGTTTCTTTGCAAAGCTATCCCTAAAATATACTTTTTTTCCTTTTTTCAATTTAATTTTCTGTCATATGATTATATAACCTTTTGTTGTTGTTGATGTTATTTTATAATAACAGATGTGATGTTCTTTTTAAAGCAAAATTTTTCAATCATTGCAAAGCACTTTCCAAGATGTTCACATAAAAACTGGGCATTTTTTAATCAGTTAAATATATTTGCAGGCAATTACTTTTTTTTTTTTTTTTTTTTCCCTTTTTTCCCCAGAAATGTCTAGGAATATAAATAAACTCTCATGTAAATTAGGCATGTTATGCCTTTTTGATCTTCAGTGAGATCTTAGGAGCTGGTGGGAGACACCTAAAACTTTTCAATAGATTTTTATTCTTTCTTCATCTGTTTGTGCTTTAGTCCTCATTCAAACACAATTAACTCATGAACTGTACCATAAAAATGCCTGGTCTGCAAATTAGGTTATGAATTTTTCTAGGCTGGGAGGACCATTAATGACAAGATACTGAATAAACCATTACTTGCTTAATCTTTCCTGAAGCAGATAAATGGCATCTGAATGAGTCTGCCATGTCCACAACTCACTGCTAAACAGAAAGAAGAGGTATTAAAATTTGGTAGTGTGGAACAGCAGGAAATTGTCAACATAGTGGAGTGTAGATCAGGGAGCTATCATAGCGAATGAAATGTTTCCTGTGGTTACTTCACATGCATTTCAGTTTTTTATAGCCTTGCTCACTTGAACTCTGAGCGTGAATGATTAAATAAAATGTATCGCATGACTGTTATGCCAAAAATAAAGACAATAATGAAAATAAAATCAAAGTGGGAAAGAGACAGAGACAAGTAAGAGACACAGAAAAAAGGTATTTAGGTGCCACAATCTGCCAGAATATAGGATTTATATAACTGGAAATTTGTTCCTCATGATGTGTCTTATGCCTTTTAAGAATACTAATATTTACCGTTCTCTAAGCCCCAGTCACTGCAATGAATGAGAATGTCCTTTTTTCTGTGTATTACTCCCAACTTTCCAGCTGTTTTTGTATAAGACAAAAGTTCTTCAATGAATAATTGTTAAAAGCATCAGCCATTCAAAAAGATGAGATAATACAAGACTGATCCTTCTATGACCCTCATCTTACATGACTGAATCATGTTCTGCTGTCATATCTTATTAATGTTTTAAATGTGTAAATGTGGTTTCATTTTATTTACTTCACGTTGGCTAACCAGCTTCAAAAAAGCAAAGCAGCTTATTTAATAGAACTGAAGCTGAAAATTTAAGGTGGAAGAATCAAAGTAGCAAGTCTTAAAGGAATTTGTTTAGTCTTTTTGATGCAGAAGTAAAACTATCATACCAGTTTCAGTTGCTGTTTTAAGACAGTTCAGTATAAGAAAGATGCTGCAAGCAGTCCAAATGATTATTAATCAAAAACAAAGCTTAAAAGTCAAGAGACTTATAGGATTCTTTCTTAGAGTACAAGGAACCGTGTGTGCTATTAGTCAAAAACGTTCAGTGTACTCCCTTCCTTCCATTGTTCTTCTCCTAGTTGGAGATGGTTTTCTTAGTGGAAGGTGTTTGTATACTTGTCCATCCCATTGAATAAAATAACATTGTCCACTCTTCAGTGCTGTGCTCATCACCAGGTTATCCCCCTGGTCAACTTTTAACCTTATTCACCAAAGTCTACCCATACAACTGTGGAAACATACTGAAACCTACAAGCATGAGGTGACTTAAAAGCAAAACAGACAATATATATGGAAGAGGCTAAAGTTTTCATTGAAAAAATATTTTATATTCACTGAAAATATTTACAACTGGATATTTTCAATTAGTAAATAGTATAATCTGAAAAAAAATATATTTTTAAGGTCAAAAGCGCTGTACAAATAATTTCATGAAAAATCTGTTTGATTTGCCCTTTCAAAATGGTATTTTTATTTAAAATACTGAAAACATTGACTATTGAATACAACCATAAAGGAGAAAAGAAATAAAAAGTCAACAATGATATTTTGTTTAAATCTAACAACATATTTTTGATAGCTTCAAAATTAATTTTTCCCTGATTTACAGTTTGGTTGGAAAAGACACAAAGTATTAATGAGATTCATTGATTAATTAGTTCTTTTCATAAATAATAAGTTAAAAAAAATAAAGTACTGTAAGTGCTAAATACATTTCCTATTACTTGAACTTAAAATTTTCCAAAAGCTTTCCATATACGTTTTATCTCACACATTCTTTCCTGGGTGTTGTCTACCAATACATCAACTCCTTCTTCTACAGCTTCCTTTCATACCCTTCCTACTACAGAAGATAATAATAAAAAAAAAAAGATTATAGTCTTTTATTCCTCCCTTACATGCATGTAAATCTTTGTTTCTTCACAAACACACTGAATAAACAACAAAAATAACAACATCAAAAGAGAAATAAAGAAAACATGGACCATATAGAGTATTAAGCATATCTCTTTCAAAAATGTTTTCTTTTTTGCTTCAACAAATAATTCTACAGCTTGAAATGCTACATGGGTTGGCAAAGAAGTTGAGGGTTTTTCACTTTTTTTTTTTTTTTTTTTTTTTACAAAACTATTGTAATCCATTGGATAAGGTTAAATAACTTAGAACATGAAAATATCACTATACACATCCTTCAAAATTATTCCAAGTAGAATCTATTATTTTATAAGCTCTAACTCTAATACTTCACTAAACTCACAGTCTTTAAAAGGGTACAAAAAAAAAATAAAATAAAAATCATAAGAATACTTATTGCTTCACAAAGTCATCTAAAATTAGAGTTAAAAACCTAGGGAAACTAGGGAAATATCTTAATAATTTAATAATTGAACTTAATCAAGACTTTAAGAGATTGCTGGAGCTAATTAGTAAGAAAGAGTGCTTGTAATCTGCAGTCAGGCTGAGAGGAACATAAATAAAATGAAGCAATGATCTATGCCCTGAAGATATATTATGTATAATCACAGAGGTCATATATTGTACCAGCACAATAGCACAAAGATTAATTATCACTAGAAACTATTTCAATATATTCCATCCATTACAAAATATTTTAATACAATTTATTTCAATATATATCTGATGTTCTTTCAGGGAGGAAGACAGAATAATCACTAGTGTTTAGGTTGCTTGTATAAACATATAAGTAGAATAATACGGAAGTTATCTTAGATATAAATTACAAGGAAGATTCATGCATGAGCTATATTTTCAGAGCTTGTTCTGAGTCATTAAAAAATATCATCTGAAAATAATGCTAGTTATATGATAGCCCCTTTCATCAGGGCATCAGGCTGTGTTTTTTTCATTTGTTGGTTTTTTTTTTTTTTTTATTATTTATTTTCTAAACTTGTGATTCCTAGAGTTGTGTATGGAGTATGGCTGCATTTTTTCTTTGTTTATTTGTTTGTTTATTGTATGAAGCCTTAGACTTTATCATATAACATTTCCCATTTTGGAGATAATTGAAGCCAAATAGCAGATTATTGTGCTTAAATCTCTGTGATGGAAATCAACTTCAACAGAACTGTTCTGCACACAAATATCAGTATTAGTATAAGCACAGAAAAGACTAGACATGCTATAGAAGTGCTAGCACTACTTCTGTTTGAACCTTTGCTCCATTTTATAAGAGGACCTGAAACGTCTATGCATTTATGCCTGTTTTACTTATTTATTAATTTATTTATTTTTCTGAAATAATGATATGTAATTTGTAAAGATTTTTTTTTGCATTGCTTGTTTCTTATATTTAGAAGTCTTCATTTGATGGAGAAAAAAAAAGAAAAAAAAAAGAAAAAAAAGGCTTTGTCCTCATGAAAATCCTGTCATCCAATAAAAGTTTCAAGTGAAAATTGGTTCTTAGAGCACCCAAGGCATTTTTTCTCAATAGTGCTCAATAACTCTCATTAACTGCAGCTCTGCCTTGATCCTATGCCTCATGAGGACCCAGAAACTTTGGGATTCTTAATCCCATCTTTCTAGGAAATTAAAGACCAAATCTTCAAATCTTATGGGAACACCTCAGCCCCCTGTTACATAACTGCCAGACAAATGCCTCAAGAAAAATCATGACCTAATCAGGTTAATTAGCTTTTTCTTTAAAATATTCTGTCTCCCTCTAGGTATACTTGCTTCCTTTCTATCTACATAGCCATATGTACATTATGTGACTAAATGAATTAATGTATGGTATGGTATAATGTATAGTTGTGTATGTACAGTTGCAGCAGGTCTATGCCTGATACAGATCTGCTGCATAGGCAGAACTTGCAGCATTGTGATTTCATGATGAACAGCCTGCCACCCAGCCAAGTTTCTCAAATGCACTTTTTAACATAAATTCATGTCTGATATTACAGCTAAACTAATCTATTGACTAGCTACTCCCAACCTATTGCAATGAGTAGGAAGATTGCCTGGGAGAGCATCAATGGTCTGTTCCAAATACATTTTCTGTTTCTACTGTCAAAAAGAGATTTTCTGCCCCTTCACTCTTCAGTGAGACATTTCAGGGGTTTAAACTAGGACAAAATTACAGTGACCAACATACAACCAAGCAAACTGAGCAACAACAACAAAAAACTTTTATGTCATTTAGCTCTCTGAACTGGTTCACCAACTATTCAGGCAGGTTTCTGTTTAGCTACAAAGTATATAGGATGGGGGAAAATGTGTAACCAGTATGGAGAGTGGACAGATAACTGTATTTTTCTGTTGCAGCTAGCCTTTATGTTGCACAGTTGCACCACCAAATTGCATGCCAAAGTTTTGAACTTGCAGCAATTCAGAAAAAAAAAAAAAAAAAAGGAAAATTTCCACTGATGTGCTACAGCAGATTAATCTTTTTTTTTTTTTTAATCCCAAATGTCAACACTATTCTGTCAACAATTCAGAAAAAAAAAAGAAAATAAAAATCAAAGAAAAATATCTCCCTACTGACTGTTACATGTCATAAAACTGTCACACTATTGTTTTTCCTGAACTGCTTAATTTAAGTAAAAAAGAATAATAATACAAATTTAATAGTCCAAATTTATAGAGATGGTTTGTATATTTCTGTAAGAATGAACGCTTCTATTAAAAACACTTGATGCCTTTGATGAAGTTTAAAAGCAAAATTAACATAAGACCACATAGGCAAAGAGCACTTTTTGTCTGTTTTTCAGATGCTAACCCTTTTTATTTATTTATTTATTTATTTATTTATTCTCTAACTATCATTATTCTGGTTTAGTTCCAGGAGCACTTCTAATTGAAGCCTTGTTCAATTTGTTTAGCATGGGAGAAGAATATCAGAAAACATCGTCTTTGAAATGTGAACTAAGTTTAGTTATAATATGGATTTATTTAAATCTCCTTAATACTTAATAGGTTTAGTACCTGACACAAGGTTAAATTTTATAAGGATATTGCTTATAACTACTTTAAGAAAAAAAGATAATTAAGAATTTCAAGACAGCTAAAATCATAAATAACAATATAAATAAATAATAATCATAGAATCATGGAATGGCTTGAGTTGGAAGGCACATTAAAGATCACCTAGTTCCAACCCCCCTGCCATGGGCAGGGATGCCACCCACTAGATCAGGTTTCCCATGGCCTTGGCCTTGAACACCTCCAGGGATGGGGCATCCACAGCTTCTCTGGGCAATCTGTTCCAGTGCCTCACCATCCAGAGTGAATAATTTACTCCTAACATCTAATCTAAATTTTTAGATTAAAAAAAAGATTAAACTCTTTTAGTTTAAAACTATTCTCTCTTGTCTTATCATTGTCTGCCCAAACAAAAAGTCACTCTCCATCTTTTTCATAAGCCCCCTTTAAGTAGTGAAAGACTGCAATGAGTTCATTCATGAAATTTGTGTTAATTCTTGTCAAACTGAGCTTACGAAGTTCAGTGTCAGCTATAATATAATCAGACATAATATATCTAATCAAGAAACGAATAGCTTAGGGTTATTAAAATGCCTCTGAGACCTCAGTACAGAGACATGAAATTTTTAACCCAAACCAGTAAAGGCAGTTGCCAGATTCAACAATAGGTAAACTTTTATCTACTTAAACAATTTTCTCAAATCTGAAAGACATCAGAAGTTTAAAAAACAGCAGCCCCAACTCCTTCAGTCAAAGTACATACAAATGTAGCTAGTATCTTTGTGTCTTTGTTTCTTAGCAACAATTCACTAAGGTACTATACAGAAAGACAAAAAATTGAAACAGTATTTCTTTCTTATTTGTAAAAAAGAAATAGTAAGTAATAAAAAAAAGTAATAGTAATAAAGTAATAGTAAGTAAGAAATAGTGAGAGTGGGATAGAAACCAGGTCAAGGGTTTAATTTGCTGAGAACTCAGAAGCTTCATCTAACCTCAGAAGAAGCTACTAGAGACTCAGTATTTTAGAAAAGAGATTATTTAACCAAGTGTTTAGTAAAAATATAATTTTGTCTGTTTATTTATTTATTTATTTATTTATTTATTTATTTATTTATTTATTTCCAGTGCTAAGGAAGTGGCAACCAACTTTCTGAACCTCAGTAACACTACTCAGTCAAAAATTAAGTGCAAAATTTTAAAGTCCACATCTGGACTAATTTTGCTGTATCAACTACCAACCACTCCAGAGTTAAGAGAAAATTAGATTGAAAAGCAAAAACACTCTGCTGTCATATACCTCTTGTATACCTCTTCTTACTTAGACTGATGAATGCAGGAAAAAAACAAAAACAAAATACAAGCAAACAAAAAAAAACATACAAAAACATACACACACACACAATTTAGAGATAAGAAACAGATAGTAAGTAAATAATAAAAATCTCAATATATGTGGGATAGCCTTGCCATTCTCTATTCTCTGTTGTTTCCTTACCTTGAGTACACTTTCTATGTAATTGCATATCTATTGTATACAATATTTAAGATCCTTTAGTTAATACCAGGATTACACAGGACTGTAATGTCAAATATGTCTTCATTAAACACATCTAACTATTTAGGTTTCTTTTTGCTAGTGCTGAATACAGTCCAGTTTCTTTCCTCTCACTACAAACGTTAAAGGGCTTATTATACGTACCAAAAAAAACACAACCCAACAACCAACCAACCAACATGAACAAAAAACAAACAAACAAAAAACACAAAAATAACAACAACAAAAACACCTTTATATGTATATATCTGAGAACTTTCTTTGTTGGGCCTCAGTCTCAGAATGTCTCTGAGACTTCAATAATTCATTTAACCCATCCATCAACCTTTGTTGCAGTTTCATGTGTCATCTGTCATGTGTTTCTAAAAACATTATGATGTTTTCTAAAAACATTTTGACTTTTTTGTTCTGTGTACATGCATGCCAAAGTCTGCCTCTTTTGTCAATATAACCATGAATATCTAAACTGGCATGACAATGTTCTTACTTATTTTATCCTATATTTCTCTTTTTGAATCAAGCCAAGTGGAAAATACATCAATATTGTATTACTAGGGATAAATCTTACAAGAAACAACCTTCTGTTCCTCAGAAGAGTGAAAACAGAGACTTCCAATGCTGTTTTGGATGCAACTTTGAAGTTCAGTGATCAATATCCATATACTTTCAATTACCAAAGTGCCAAAATTGGAAGTGTAATCTTTATTTTCCCATAGAGAGAAAGGAACTGTAAGAGGTAGCAATACAAAACTCATAAATTAGATCTGCTGCTCCACCCGGACTGTCACAAGTCCATGGGACCAGATGGGATCCACCCAAGGGTGCCGAGGCAGATGGCAGATGTGATTGCTGAGCCACTTTCCATCATCTATCAGTGGTCTTGGTCATCCAGAGAGGTCCCAGATATCTGGAGACTTGCTAATGTGATGCCAATCTATCACAGAATCACAGAATCACAGAATCGTCTAGGTTGGAAGAGACCTCCAAGATCATCTAGTCCAACCTCTGACCTAACTCCTCCACTAAACCATATCACTAAGAGCTACATCTAAACATCTTTTAAAGACCTCCAGGGACGGCGACTCAACCACCTCCCTGGGCAGTCCATTCCAATGCCTAACAACCCTTTCAGTAAAGAAGATCTTCCTAACATCCAACCTAAACCTCCCCTGGCGCAACTTTAGCCCATTCCCCCTCGTCCTGTCACCAGGCATGTGGGAGAATAGACCAACCCCCACCTCTCTACAGCCTCCTTTAATGTACCTATAGAGAGCGATGAGGTCGCCCCTGAGCCTCCTCTTCTCCAGGCTGAACAACCCCAGCTCCCTCAGCCGCTCCTCATAAGACTTGTTCTCCAGACCCCACACCAGCTTCGTTGCCCTTCTCTGGACTCTCTCAAGCACCTCCATGTCCTTCTTTTAATGAGGGGCCCAAAACTGAACACAGTACTCGAGGTGCGGCCTCACCAGAGCCAAGTACAGGGGGACAATCACTTCCCTAGACCTGCTGGCCACACTGCTTCTTATACAGGCCAGGATGCTGTTGGTCTTCTTGGCCACCTGAGCACACTGCTGGCTCATATTCAGCCAACTATCAACCAATACTCCCAGGTCCTTCTCCGCCGGGCAGCTTTCCAGCCACTCATCTCCCAGCCTGTAGCGCTGCTTGGGGTTGTTACGCCCCAGATGCAGGACCCGGCACTTGGCCTTGTTGAACTTCATACAGTTGACCTCAGCCCATCGGTCCAGCCTATCTGGATCCTCCTGCAGAGCCTTCTTACCCTCGAGCAGATCAACACACGCACCTAACTTGGTGTCGTCTGCAAACTTACTGAGGGTGCACTCGATCCCCTCATCCAGGTCATCGATAAAGATATTAAAGAGGACTGGCCCCAGCACTGAGCCCTGGGGGACTCCACTAGTAACTGGCCTCCAACTGGATTTGACTCCATTCACTACAACTCTTTGGGCCTGGCCATCCAGCCAGTTTTTAACCCAACTAAGCGTACGCCAGTCCAAGCCACGAGCAGCCAGTTTTTGAGGAGAATGTTGTGGGAAACGGTATCAAAAACCTTACTGAAGTCAAGCTAGATCACATCCACAGCCTTCCCCTCATCCACTAAGTGCGTCACTTGGTCATAGAAGGAGATCAGGTTCGTCAAGCAGGACCTACCTTTCATAAACCCATGCTGACTGGGCCTGGGAGGAGAGGATGCTCAGGGGAGACCTTACTGCTCTCTACAACTACCTGAAAGGAAGGTGTGGGGAGCTGGGGGTCAGCCTCTTCTTGCAGACAACTAGTGATAGGACTAGAGGCAATGGCCTCAAGTTGTGCCAGGGGAGGTTTAGGTTGGAAATTAGGGGACATTTCTTCTCAGAAAGAGTAGTTAGGCATTGGAATGGGTTGCCCAGGGAGGTGATGGAATCACTGTCCCTGGGGATATTTAAGGAATGGTTGGACGTGGTGCTTAGGGATATGGTTTAGTGGGTGATATTGGTGGTAGGGGAACTGTTGGACCAGATGATCTTGGAGGTCTTTTCCAACCTTAATGATTCTATGATTAGGATTTTCCTCTGCAGTGTTATGTGTCTCTTCTTTCTCATATGAAGTGTGTGAAACTAAATTCTTAACCCGGAAACCAGTTATTTACCTAAAATGAGGTGGTCTGACTCCCACCATAAATGTATTTTCAGATCTTTTTAGCCTAGATATGGCACTATACCTACATATGGCATGGTGTTTCATAAAATTATTTGACTGTTTTTTTTTTTCTAAAATTTTTAGCGTTAACAGAACACTTATTTCATCCAAACCTATTAGTCTGTTTCCTGTCACTTTCCCTTACATATGTAAAAACTGTGTTTTATAATACCTTCCTATATTGGGTCATACTTTCGCAGTGATGTGCAATACATTGTAGTTTCCATGCCTGCAACTAAATCTGCAAGTTATTCTCACTTTCAAATAATTAATAAAGACTAAATATTATTGTTATTATATTTTCTTGATTATAGTATACTGACATTATGTAGCATAATATTATATTAGAAATGCTTGTATAGGATAACACAGGGAAGTGTCTGATATGATGTATCCTTATTCAGTTGGTTTCTATGCTACATGGGTGGAAAATTACTTGGAAGCATTCTGACAAACTATAGAGGGACTTAAATGTTGCAATATCTTTGCCTTTTTGTGCTCACTTTTCAGAAATATCAACTGCTTCTGTAAGAGCCTGATGAATATCAAGTTAATTCAAGCTTGTTTTGTGACAAATACATTTATTTACAGATGGAAATGAAACTGCTTTCCCTTTTCAATTTGTTGCTCTGTCTTTGCAAAAACTCACCAATATCTTATACCAGGTGTAGTGACAGATTGTGGTGATAAAGCCACACTGACAGAACTTTTATTATAAGAGTCCTTCCTCAGGTTTTTATGGAACTTAAATACATCCTTGGCAGTCCCTGGCCTCTCTTCACTGCTAGCATTCTTATTCTTCATAGGCTTATGATAACACTAAACAATAGAAGCAGTCTGTCACAGAACAAAGGTCAATTAACACACCAGATGGGGAGAGAGACCTGTTGACATGTTCTCCAGATTCTTGGCCAAAGCCCAGACACAGAGGTTATTATAAGGTCCATCCAGAGTTCCAGCTGACACTGGACTCACAACAGCTACACCAAAAAATGAATATACATAGGGTCAATAGCTGCACTGGGATACGTGACATATTATTACACAACATGTTATTGTGCAGGAGTTAGAGCAGACAGGTGGACTAGAGGATGCCTGGCTGCCCCTTCCAAGAATCATTCATATGATTTGCATGATTAAATGAACTTGCCCTCTGCTGTCATTTTCTGTTGGTATGCATGATACACTTAATGTTAGGTTCATTCTTTCTGAGACTATTAAAATAGCTTAAGCTGCCCTGCTGGAGAAAAGTAGGTGTTTATATAATTTTTCATTATTGCTTTATTGTAAGATTTAAGGATATGAAGCTCCATGTTTTCCCTCCATTCATGAATACATTTCACCACAAAAAGAATTTTATGTGAGAACAGTAAATTAATGTGCTATGAACTAAGTGCTAATTAAAAGATATCAGAGTTTAATTGAATATAGTGCAGATCCCTTGTTCTCTGTTACATGTAACTGCAGGGTAGAACTTTCAAAGTACCCGTGCCAAGAAGCTGCCACCACCCAGGTTTTTGTGAAGGGGTTTATGTCGGCTACTTGTAAAATGACTGGCTGAGGTCTGTAGGCTAACTTGGTCATCTAAGATCCCTCAGAAGTCAAGAGAGTCAGAAAGGTACCTTCCAAGAAATATTCACCTTTCCTGTTGCAGACACCTATGATTATATGGGAAGAAAAACCCTGATTACCTACTGCTTTCAATTGACTACAGATGGCACTATACACTGTAGAGTAGATACCTTAATTTTAGCTTCATCAAGGCAAAGCAAATGATCAGAGAAAACCGTTACCATGTAAAACAAGGCATCCTAGTTGATCTTCCAGTGCCAGCTATATGAGGACCATATGCATAAGCATTTTGTCTGAAGAATGGTTCATTAAGCACCAATAATTTTAGATGTATGCTAGACAGCCTGGACTCTATATTTAAAATTTTAGCTGTTAATGTATCACTAGGCTCCCAGAAGGGGGCCTACAAAAAACCTGGAGAGGATCTCCTTGTCAGAGAGTGTAGTGATAGGACAAGGGGTAATGGTTTTAAATTAAGAGGATAGATTTTGATCTTGATATTAGGAAGGAATTATTTATTATGAGTGGTGAGACACTGGAGAGGCTGCCCAGAGAAGCAGTTGAACCCCATCAGTGGAAGTGTTTAAGGCCAGGTTGGATGGGGTTTTGAACCACCTGGTCTAGTAGAAGGTGTCTCTGTCCACAGGTGGGAGAGGAGGGGGGGTGTGTGTGTAATTAGATGATCTTTAAGGTCCTTTCCAACCTAAACTATTCTATAATTAATAGGAGTTAAATAGCATTTATTTGTTTGTTTGTTGGAGGGAGGGCAGTTTAATGCTTCACAGAGGAATAATCCTTAAGTGAAAAATACCTTAGAAAACATATAGACTTCTGTCAAAATGCAAAAAGTTATCAAAGCTACTAAAGATTTAAACTGATTTTAAAGAGAACTGTGTTATAGCTTCTTTATTCTGTTTTGTCTCTGACTACAGTGGGGAACTTTTCCTCTTTTTTTTCTTTGTGATAATTAAAAAAAAATCTATACTTGAGATGCCACTTATTGCCTTAGTGGAAGCAAAGAAACTGAAAGAAAAGAAAGAGAAAAGAAGACAATACTTTTAAAGGAAAACTCAAATCAAGAAAATATGTCATTTGAAATGTTTGTTCCAAATAACTTCAAAGAAACTTCCTCCCTCCCTCCCTCCCTCCCTCCCTCCCTCCTCCCTCCCTCCCTCCCTCCCTCCCTCCCTCCCTCCCTCCCTCCCTCCCTCCTCCCTCCCTCCTTTCCTTTCCTTTCCTTTCCTTTCCTTTCCTTTCCTTTCCTTTCCTTTCCTTTCCTTTCCTTTCCTTTCCTTTCCTTTCCTTTCCTTTCCTTTCCTTTCCTTTCCTTTCCTTTCCTTTCCTTTCCTTTCCTTTCCTTTCCTTTCCTTTCCTTTCCTTTCCTTTCCTTTCCTTTCCTTTCCTTTCCTCCCTCCCTCCCTCCCTCCCTCCCTCCCTCCCTCCCTCCCTCCCTCCCTCCCTCCCTCCCTCCCTCCCTCCCTCCTCCTTTCCTTTCCTTTCCTTTCCCTTTCCTTTCCTTTCCTCTTTCCTTTCCTTTCCTTCCTTTCCTTTCCTTTCCTTTCCTTTCCTTTCCTTTCCTTTCCTTTCCTTTCCTTTCCTTTCCTTTCCTTTCCTTTCCTTTCCTTTCCTTTCCTTTCCTTTCCTTTCCTTTCCTTTCCTTTCCTTTCCTTTCCTTTCCTTTCCTTTCCTTTCCTTTCCTTTCCTTTCCTTTCCTTTCCTTTCCTTTCCTTTCCTTTCCTTTCCTTTCCTTTCCTTTCCTTTCCTTTCCTTTCCTTTCCTTTCCTTTCCTTTCCTTTCCTTTCCTTTCCTTTCCTTTCCTTTCCTTTCCTTTCCTTTCCTTTCCTTTCCTTTCCTTTCCTTTCCTTTCCTTTCCTTTCCTTTCCTTTCCTTTCCTTTCCTTTCCTTTCCTTTCCTTTCCTTTCCTTTCCTTTCCTTTCCTTTCCTTTCCTTTCCTTTCCTTTCCTTTCCTTTCCTTTCCTTTCCTTTCCTTTTCTTCCTCCCTCCCTCCCTCCCTCCCACCCTTCCTCCCTTCCTCCCTTCCTCCCTCCCTCCCTCCCTCCCTTCCTCCCTTCCTCCCTCCCTTCCTCCCACCCTTCCACCCTTCCACCCTTTACCTTTTCATGCAGGATATTTGTCCACTACACTTATGTTTTCCATTTGTAATCACTTTAACAAAGGAACAATTAGTAATATATATTTTCAAAACTTAGTGAATTACAGCTGTACAGGATATCCCAAACAAATACCAAACAACTAAGAAATGCCTAAATTATGTGATTAATTTAAAATCAATTACAGATAAAAATAGAAAAAGTTCAGTTGATTGCTTCTTCATTCTGTGTATTATTTTGAAAGAGGATTTCTCTCTCCCTTCCTTCTATCCCCAATTTTTACTGGTTGCACAATAAAAAGCAAAAATTAGCAGTAAAGTATGAGTGAGGCCTCCTGATTTTTGAATTCTATTATGAAATTATGTCAGTACCACATGTCAGTACTAACAGATATACAGCTTTGCAGTACTTGATTGGCTTGCTGTGAGGTTTCCATCAGGTTAGACATGCTAAAATCATTTAACCAGAAATTTCAACAAATATTAGTTCAAATGAAATTACACTTGTTTAACTGCTGGTTATTCCCCACCTTGTGTGACAGAAGTTTTGGTAGTGTTTATTATAACATCTGACCTGCCTTTTTCCTATTCTGTTTTTATATATACATACATATGTTTAGAGTTTAGAAATACATCCTACATATCCTTTTGGCTACATTTCGTGGCACCTACTAGCAGGGGAAGATGTAGGAGGAATCTTGATTTATTAGGTACAAAATTTGGGGTCACTGTCCTTTGAATTGCTATAACCCTTTTACATTTCTCTCTAGTATTCTTTTACCTTATTGCTTACACATTTTCCTATGTCAAAAATAACAAGAATAGTTTATTTTGAAGAGACATTTCATTTTTTTCACACACAAAAACAAAGCACAGTTTATCTTATAACATGGTTTGCCCATGTGTATTGGGCACCAAATTCAAAGTTCAATTTATTCATGTCCATTGATTATCACTTGCAAAGACTACCTCAAAGGCATTTAGATTTATACAGAGTTTTGATAATATGCTTGTCATAAAACAAATAAACAAACAGAACTTAATTCACATTTGAGAGAAATAATTGTATTTGAAATTTAAGATCTTTTTAATGTTACTTAAACATCACAATCTGACAAATTTGAAATACTTTCTATTGTTTAATGGTACAGCTCCCTTGTTCATATTATTTGTACTGTATATTTGATAGACAATATGAAAGCCAGAAGATTGCTGAAAATTTAATATTTCAATTGCAGTCTTTTTTCATGGTCTTTCAAATAGTTTTGAGGTTGGTTCCAGACAAAAACTTGTCCCATCTGTATACTTTCAGAATTCTTCATTCATCTCTTAATTTCATTGCAGACACTTTTTATTTCATGTTACCATTTCTCTGTCTTTAATTTCAGTTATTTCACACGATGGACAGGCTCTGGAGTTCTGCACAGAAGATATATTTCAAGTGCTAAATGACACTGGTGTTCTTATCATCTCCCACTGCTATCATTAGATGGGTTTCCCATGTAATCTAGAACAAAAATAACAAGAATAGCCCTCAGCAACCGTCTCCCAGCCCTCCCATTGCTATTCCAGAAAGTTTCTGAGCTAAAAATAATAGGAAAGCATATTCCCAGTGGTAGCAAGAATTATTGTTCATCTCCCCCTTTGCTGACTTCTCCCTTTTCTGACTTTTTTCTTGGGCACATGCTAATGAACACTTCTCAATACTAAACTACATGGATCTTTGATTTCACCTGGCCATTCTTTACTTTCCTATGCACTATTAAAACATGTTTATTGCCTATCAGTGTCAACAGAATATGATATGTATCAGTTAGAAAAGTGTCAGGATTGCATTATAAAACATGGAATGGGTCACTAATGAATACATCAGATTCAAAACTCCCAAAGCATACCCTATTGGCCACCAGAGATTCAAAAAACAAACCAAACCGAACCAAACAAACAAAAACTCTGAAGAGGCTTATTTAAGTGCTGTATCACACTGGATGGAGATGTATTTAAGTAGCTCCCAGACTGCTGTCCTGAATGCTAAGTGGTTCTCTGCAGACAGAAGCTTGACAACACCAACTCCACATAGCTGGAGGGTAACTTAATTGGTCAGTGTGCTTACTTTCTGCTTATATACTTCATTTTCTCTCAAACGTCTGTGGTTGTTAAGACTTGGGTCCTGCTTTCCTGAATCATTCAGCTCAGGAATGAAGCGGAGGAGGTTGATTGGTATAAATGAGACAGTCTAGGCTCATTTCAACTGTGAATTAAGATATAACAAGACTGAGGCAGTGACAGTTCATTTTTTACTATTTCATAACATTATGTAACTTACTAAAATTATCTCTTCCCACCCCCATACCATTTTACAGGCAGAAAATCCTTAAACAGCTTCATCTATACTACAGGTCTGACAGCTTTGCATGGGAAAGTGTATGAGTTTCCAGTTATGCCATACTAGATTAGTTTGTTTCTGCCATCATCAAAGTGTGACAATCAAATCAGGTATTCAACATATTGCAGCCTAGAGGCATAAAATAAGAACAAACTTGTATGTAGCAGAGTATTTGATATACAACAGGCAGCTAAGGAAGATTATAGCTAATAATGCAGGTTATTTATATATTATTAGGTTATTAGGTTATTTATATATATTATTTATATATGTTCCTAGGCAGGAACTGTTCTTTCCACCCCTCCCTGCTTCTTTGGTCTCTGGCAGAAGAATGTATCTCTAAAATTGCTTTTGAAAATGATATGCCTAAATGATCGACCTGCTTTATGCTAGGGTACAGAACCTGCTATTTTTACAGCTCTCCGGTCTTAAGGAGCTATTATCAGCACCTAAAACTGGATGTCTACTGTGAAGTTCCCCTTAGAATTCCATTGATAATGTCTTCAAAACATCTAAAAAATAGCTTCACCTCTTACTGTCAGTAGAAGTAGAACTGAATTACTTTAGGATTAAAAAAGCCTTTTTCCCCTTTCCCTACTTCTCGTGTTTTTATGCACAAGAAATGAGGAATAAATTAGATTTTAGACATCGAATTAGAAGCTGTTATTCACTTCCATTAAATGTCATGCAGAGACACTGTCCTAAATATCTTTGCTTCCAAGGCTGACATATAGTAACCACCTTCCTTTGGACAACTTGCTAGGCTACTTGTATAATCTGTTTCTGCTGTGTTTTAGTTAAATTGTATAGATTAAATTCTTTCTGTAACCAAATTCATTTTTACTTGAAGTGATCACACAAGTGGTGTGCTTTAACTGCTTGAGAGAGCCCTGTGCAGAGCCACAAGGATGGTTAAGGGAGTGGAGCATCTCCCTTACGAGGAAAGGCTGAGGGAGCTGGGTCTCTTTAGCTTGGAGAAGAGGAGACTGAGGGGTGAACTTATTAATGTTTATAAATATGTAAAGTGAATGTCAGGAGGATGGAGCCAGGCTCTTCTCATTGACACCCAATGATAGGATAAGGGGCAATGGGTGTAAGCTGGAACATAGGAGGTTCCACTTAAATATGAGACAACACTTTTTTACGGTGAGGGTGACAGAGCACTGAAACAGGTTGCCCAGGGGGGTTGTGGAGTCTCCTTCTCTGGAGACTTTCAAAACCAGCCTGGACACTTTTCTGTATGACATGATTTAGGTGTTCCTGCTCTGGCAGGGGGATTGGACTGGATGATCTTTCAAGGTCTTTTCCAACCCCTAATATTCTGTGATTCTGTGATTCTGTGATTCTGTGTGCATAGCCAAAAAGGTGGAAAATGCTAACACTTCAGTGGATGCTAGTGTTTGGGGATAACAGATAAGAGAGACAGAAAGAGGAAGTATGCTCTGGTCTAACAGTTAATAAATAAATAAATAAACAAATAAATAAATAAAGACAAATAAAGATTTATGACTGCTTGCAATATCTGTCATAAGATATAAAGGTAGTCGCACTACATCCTGAAACGAATTATTTACCCAAAATTCCTCTGGAGTTCAGCAGGAAACAACCATGAATGATCCAGTTTATATGCTGACATATTAACTGGCTTTGGAGTAGGTCATCCACTCTGGAGGTTCTCACATTCCTTGGTTATAGAAGGAAATGAGTGTGTATAAACCAGGACATGAAGTTAGAGAACTCTAGGTAATAATACTGACTTCCAGAAATCAAAATGTCTGGGTTCTAGCTCACTTTCAGTCTCAGAAATGGAGATCCTTTTTTTGTGCATGTGTATGTTCATGTGTTTTCGCTAGCTTATTTTGTAACAGCAAACAGAAAAAAAGTGGAGAGAAAGAGACTATAGATTCAAATATCTTTGGGTGGTATGACAACTGTAATACATAAATAGCTTGGCCATATTGGCATTTGTTATTTACAGGTAAATGCATGTCTGAGAGAACAGTAAACTCCCACAGAGAAAAGGTGTTCCCTTCAGCTGCAGGTCAGAACTGAAAGCAGTCTTAAACTAAGAGCATTTCAGTTAACCTCCTTCACTACCAACATCAGTCACAAGGTTCTCCAGACAACAGTTTGGAATTTTCAAAGACATAAACGTAAAAGGCATTTATTAAAAACTCTCAAGAAAGGGAAAGAATAAGAGAAAAGCTAAGCCAAACAAATAGTTCTGAAATGTATCAGTGAAAAGCGGTTTTCTTTCAGTAAAGATTTTATTCTAAGAGAAAGTGTAGTGGGCCACTGCAGAAGATATTCTAATGATGACACAGTGATTTCAAGCAGAATCTGGGCAGAGTTTAACTGTAGGCCTTGGCTGAGTTGATTAGTGCGAGGGACTTCTAGGTAACCTGAGCGCGTACTGTGAGCATGTGCTGCCCTTAACAATACCTCCTGTATTTATGTCTGTGAGAATTATTCCTATGGAGATGTGTAGGAGCATAGCACTCAGTGAACCTTGGTTTACCATCTTGAAGGTTCGTTATCTTAAAGGTAAAAGACTGACAGTTTTGTTCACTTGGTAAAATGCTTTGAAGACATGAAGAACACTGAGGCTGGAAAACCTCACAGCAGATAGGATCCAAGATCTATGAGGAGGGGCTTGTCTGATGCTGCAACAGTCAGGGTTCCCAGCAGAAGAAGGTAAGTCAGACTGCAGTCACTTTTTTGTAATTTCTATCCTTTACTCAATAAAACAGTTAACTACATCTGAATGTTTAAGCCTTTCTTGTAGAGATCCCTACCTGGTGCAAAACACAATGTCAACATCCCATGGATAAGTCTGCAACAAAACTGGGCATAGATAGTCCTGATCTGGAAAAAATAGGTCAGTGAATTAAAAGTAACTGAAGCTGGTAACAAACTCACTAAACAAACTGATAATTATCACTTTTAATATTCAAACAGACTTGTTGTGAGATAAACAAATTAAACTGGTGTCTTATTCTGCTTACGTTGTTCAGATGATAATGTATATACAAAGCCTTGAGGCTAGACATTAGGCTTTAAGTTACGTTAACCTTAACTTTCCTTCATACTAACTGGTTATGTAATGAAATGCTAGAATAAATAAAAAGTGTCAGGACGATCTATCTCTTTAGCCAATGAAAACTATAGAATTTTAGAATGAAAGCTATAATAAATGTTGGGGGAAAAAGTCCTAACTTCTTCTTATGTGGATGTGGAAAAATGTTCCCCTTCCTCAGCAGAGAACAGAATAAACTTTTTTTTTTTTTTTTTTCAAGAAGATTATACAATATTATTGAGTCTCAGCTAGTTGGGTTTCTCTGTTCTGCTCTCTTGTTGAAAAAAAAAAAAAACACCTTCTGCTCTGAATGAAATTATATTTATCATTTTCTTCTAAGAAAAGGGATTTTTTTTTTTAAAAAACGCCTCCTTCTGTATAGGAATCTAGAGCTTCGTTTTCTTAAGAAATAAAAGTGACCAAACAGTTACTCGGAAAAATCGCCCCATTCTGTACTCAGTTTTAGTAAATGACTATGTTGACATTATAGGTATAAACATTGTAAGATAATCATTATTAGACAGTCATTTTTGTAGATCTGTTTTCTCTACTGTAGCTATGGAAGTATTAGCAAAAATGTCATTCGTACTTGTGTTCAGCCGAATCTTCAGAGACAGGCCAATGGTCCACTGTCACTGCCAACTTAGCCTGACCTGTTGCATGAAGAAGAAGGCTTTATTTATCAATGCTGTGATGTTAGCTAAATGAAGGAGCTATACCACAGTTTCTTTTGATAAACCAACCAGGTATTGAAAATAATAACACAAAACAAACAAACAAAGGAAAACAAACAAACAAAAAACCAACAAAACATTAAGGCAAAGGTGTTTAAATGTAATTACTCCTTTTCAGGATTTTATTAAAAAGCATTTAAAATTTTAATCATTGTCTTTCATCTACAGAAAAGTGTTTTTGAAATTAAAAAAGAACATTCCTAATAATTTGTAAAATATTTTTTATATAATAATTTATATACTTCTCTGGTTTTAGTCTGTTGACTTAAAAAAAAAATATTTTACATTCTTGATGAAAGTACTGTTTGTGTTAATCACAAGAGCTGTATTACTATACTACACCTGCCAGAATGGGTCAGCTTTGGTCCAAAAATCTTACAATGTTCTTCCAAATATTCTTCATCCATTAGTATGAATTTATCAAAGAAATAACCACATTAGGTTTGCTTTATATTGTTTTCTAAGTTATATACTTAATTCAAATATATCTGTTATGTTTGAAATTAAACATATTTATTTCTGTCAGTATTTCTGTATAACTACTCACCCCATATGAAATTCATAGAAATACAACATAATCTAAACTAGAAAATTTCAACCAACTACATTTGACACCAACCTTTAATCCTTTCAGCATTTCACGCTGGAAATGCTTTGGAAAGCACAGAAAAGTGTTGTGAATAAATTAAGTTTCACTTTTTCTAACTGATGACAAATAACACTTATAATGAAATGTTTTTTTATGAATTACAGAGACTTAATGCACAATGGTTGAACATATGTTAATTTAATGAACGTCATCGTCTATGACTGGAATAAATCAGTAGTAAACTTGTTGAAATACTAGGAAGAATTAAATGACAATGTATCTGTGAGAGGATGTTTAGTGACGAAAAGATGAAGAGAAGCAGATATTTTCACATTTTCCTTTGGCTTTCTGTTTATTTTCTTTCCTCAGGAATATTTTGTTACCACACTACAAAACAGGTGTACACCTCTCAGATGAAACCTGTATCTCTTTTCTATGACTTTTTCCTTAAAATATCCGTTCATGATGGCAAAATGTACAATTACTTCCACAAGAACTGAGACAACTCTGTTATTTTCGTATACCATTTGATTAATAATTATATTACTTACAGTTTTTTTAAATCTCATATTACCCATATCCTTCAAAAATACTTTGTTTCACCACCAAAATCTTAAGTTTTCTGGGAGTGAGAGTAACAATGCACAAAACTGGATCTCTTGGCTAATACTTAGTAGTACACTGAACGAACACTTTTTCATATTCAAATTCTGATGCAAACCTCAGAAGACAAAACATTCTGCTTATTTAGTGTTGACTAATACATTATCATTGTTTATCATAACTTACCTTTGCTTTTCATGCAGACTAACACAAATTATCTAGCTTTCCAAAGCCTGTATTTTGATTTTATATTGAGCTTGTTATCAACCACAATCAAATATGCAAAATCATATTCTAAATGTGTACCTTTTTTCCTCAATGACTGTTATTTTCCTATTAGTCATATTGGTATAATCAAGAATTTGTCAAATTATGTTTTGATTAATGATTTTTTTTTCTGCTATACTTAAGAAGAACACAATGACAATCGTCACTGAGAAAAACCTTCTACCATCTGGGTTTTCCTATTATAAAGAATGAATTAGTATGGCTACAATTTTCCTTAGAAACAAAATGATATGAAGAACTACAGTCTGAAAGTATGTATAATGACTGTTTGCATGTTTAAATGCAAGTGTGTATTTCACAGCATCATTTTATGATTGTTAGCATAACCCTGAAAACAGCCTTCTGGCAGTTGCTGAACATATGTCTGAGGAATTGGCAGCAATAGTGGCATTTCTTGAAAAAGTTCTTTTTAAAAAGAACAAGTTCAATTTTGAAGATATCTGGTCCTTTCATGTTCCTATCTAGCATGTTTGCAGGAGATAAAATGGGAGTGGAAAATGCGATGAGAAAATTCTTTCACACCCTTCTTAATTTCTTTTGCTTAGCAAAGAAGAAAATATGATTAATGAGCTACCACAGTAAATAATAGAAGCAAGAAGTGTAGGAGTATTTACAAAACAGAATAGCTAAATTTCCACTGAAGATATTAAAAGTGAAAAGAAAAGGTATCTGGAGAATTTTTACATAAATTTGAAAGTAAAAATTAAGTCTAAATCCAGACAAGAATGTAAGATTACAGAAAATGAAAGATTTCTTGATGACATCCAAAACACTATAGAAGCTAATAATAAGGTTTTAATGAAGACTGTGATCAAGACCAAATGAGAATACACAGACATTTTGCTACCCAAAATGAAGATAAGAAAGAGGTGCTTAAACTACAGAAATATTTAACGCCAAATAAAACTGATTCCTGGGTGGAAACTTCAAGCCATGCTCTTGTCCTACACAGCTAAACTACTGGATTGATGTTTAGTTCAGTTCAATTTGAAAGATATTCAGTGGCAGAATAAACCCAGGAACATGCAGTATTGACAAGGATATCATGGATGTATAGGATGCGTAATAGAAACAAACAGTAAAAGGGATGAGTCGTATGAAACTTTGGACAGAAACATTTCCTTCTTTTGCCTAGAGCATACTACACACAGCAAGTGTTGTGCCTCTGGAAGTCTTACTGACCAATTTGATTGCCATGTTAGGTTAAATCTAACATGAACGATTGTGTCTTTGGTATGAAATACTTCTCCCTCCCTAGCTCTTTCTTCTATTAACAATCAATTATTTTAACTTTTCTGATCTACAAGTCATTATGAAAGCATTCAGCAACGTCATAATGGCAGAATTTCTTCTTGTAAATGAGATTATCTTTTTAACCAGACTTCAGGCATCAGTATGTAAGTAATCAAAACATTTTCCCCCATCTGTTCAGTTCATCGACAACAAAAGGTGAATGTTTTGCCTTTGTAGCCACTGTCCACTAAGATATTGGAGCTTTCACCTAAAGACACTTGTGTAATTAAGGTATTTCAACCCACCAACATTTCTCTCCTGAGCAGAATTCCCTTTATCCTGAGTCTTATTTCTGTCTGATGAATAGTTTTGTAATCTAATGGCAAAGTTGCATTGTCTCTTCTTTCCCAACTCCTTTGCTGAGACTGTGACCCTTTCATCCAGATGCAATCTGTGCTAGAGATGTAAGCCTTACCAAAAATGAATGTTAGTGTCAGCTATGTTTATGCAAAATTCCTTTAAAGATCTGTACTGTCACTGAGACAAATGGACCATATAGTTCCTGCTCTTTCTGTTTTGCTGCCACCTCTGCTTCTGCACACACACAAGAGACTCAGACAAGGGAACTAAGGTGTCTGAAGAGCTACCAAATGAAAGTTTTTTAGTTTTTTGTTTGTTTTTCTCATCTGTCTATTGATGCCTTGATGAGGAAATGAACACATAGGTTCAAGGGAGGAGGAAGATCAAACAGCTAAAGGGATCGAATACAGAAAAGGCATTACTTTCAAGGAGGCATTGGATTTAGAAGGACACTGAGCTAAAATTGCCGTGTGAACACAATTTTGCTGTTTTGAATTGCTTTCCCATTTTCAAAAAATTCTGCTTATTCAGTGTTGACTAATACATTATCACTTACCATAACATACCTTTGCTTTTCATGCAGACTAATACAAATAATCTAGCTTTCCAAAGCCCGTATTTTGCTTTTATATTGAACATGTTATTAGCCACAATCAAATATATTGTCATATTTTAAATGTGTACCTTTTTCCCTCAAATATGCAAAATCATATATTGCAGAAATATGATTATTATTAGCAGAATAAAGTAATAAATAACATAGAAGGACTAGATGGAATTTGAATCAAAACAAAAAATATTAAAATCCAAATACTCAAAAGCTATGAATTACAAGATCTGAAGTTGATTAGACAACCTTATTATGAGGTTAAAGGTGATATCTTGTCCTACTTTCCCAAGGAATGTGAATTTCTTTCAGTCCATCGGATGGGTAATTCAAGATCTTTTGTTCAGATTCTTATCTGCAATACTTCTGCTCATTGCATTGCTTGATAGAATGTCAAATTTCTAGAAAAACAGGAAGTACCAAATGAAATGCATTAAGAACAGATTTTGACATCACAAAGGAGTAAGTCACCTGTAATACCAGATATTCTTAGGTGATAGATATACTCAGGATTGAAAGGCCATCTGTTGTCAAGCAACCAGTCTGTCTCATTATTTTCAACTGCAGCTTCCATATTTACTCAATTCCAGGGTGCTTTTAGAAACCTGATAGACCTGGTAATATACTATTAATACTAACAAGTAAAAAAACATTCTAGAACAGACAAGTAAAACATGATGTTCTATGTTATAAGAAACAGGTCCTGCTGGGAAGAGCAACTTTGAAATAAGAGAGTTGATATAGAGACTAAATTATTAGTGTTTCTGTCCTTAGTGAAAGAATTCTCCCTCTCTCAGAAAAACAAAAAAAGGATTTGACTGTTCAGTGCACTATATGCTGATGTTCATATCACATGGACAATATTTGAAAGGGAAGACCAGAGACCTATGCCCCCCAAAATATAGTGAATTACTGAAGATTTGCAACTGTACTGACAGTAACTAACCATTTCCCTTTTAACAGTTCAGTGAAATTATTACTTCATCTTTACAGATCTCTGCTATAATGAATGACAGTCATGATAGTCACAGGGCTACAGACCTATCTTGGTTATTATTTGGTTATTGTGGCACACTAACTTCAGATTTCCCTTATAAATTGCAGAAATATCACAACTACATTTTCATTCAAAACCAAAACGTAGAAAGATCTTTAGGCAGGATTTCCAATAAAAACACATTGCAATTATTATATGCAAAAACATAAACTATTTCAAAAAATTTCAGACCAATGAAAGTGTACCTTTTTTCTCATCATTACTACATATTCCCACTGTATCCATTTTAAGGTTTCATTTCTTAATTTAACCTAAGTAGAAAAAAGATAATAACATGTAAAAGAGGAGGAAATACATTTCACCCAATTAAATGAAGATATGCTTCATGTAAACTGGGGAATAGGGTGAATTATGGACAGATATGACCTTGAATTCCCATTTTCAAAGAAGTGTTTTATTTAAATAGGGAATTCAAACATCTGCTTAAGCATATTCTACTGTTAGTCTACCTGAATGCAGATTTCATGAGCAGCTTTACGAGAACTTAAAATATTTTCAGTCTTCTTTTCTGCACAGTCTTCATGGAAAAAAAAAAAAAAAAAAGAAAAAAGAAAGTAATCACATAATCGAATAAAGTTAGGCTGAAAGAGATTTTGAGACTTTATCTAATCAATTTCTTTTTCCCATGACAGGATCAACTCTTCCTAATGTACTCTTAACAGATGTTTGTTTTATCCATTCTTAAAATCTCTAAGGATTTCAGCATTCTTGCTAGGCAAGCCATTCAAATTCTTAATCATCCTTAAAATTAGCAAATTTTCTCCTGTGTCTAATTTAAACGTTCTTTATTACAGTTTAAATACATTGATTCTCTTATATCAGGAGATATAGAAGAGAGTTTCCCTTTACTTTTGTATCTAGTTTCCCTGTGTATCAAAGCCTTATTATGCTTCTCTTGGTCTTATTTTTTTATAAACTTTTGAGTCTTTCTGAACATCGAGGCTTTGGTCCTTTCTTTCCTAGTCCTTTTCAGTCTCAGGACAGGCCCAGCTGCACTTGAACTGTAACCTTATTTCTCAGCATTTCACCCCCATCTTACAAGATTTGCCACAATACTGCTCGCAGTACAAAAAATAAAAATAAAAATAAAAGTAAAAATAAATTAAAAAATCTCAACCTTTCGTCACTGATTGAAAACAATGCTATGAAAAACTGATATTTTCTCTCAACTGATTGACATTAATTTGCACCTGATTAGAAAAGCTCTATCTCACTGAGGGAGGGAACCAGGTTTTAATTTAAGTAGTTATAATCTGAGTATCTGAATGGCTTTTCAAATCATCATTGATTGTTAGTCAATGGGATTCTTTCCATTAACTCCAGTATGGATTTGAATCAGATTCTTAGAATTATAAAACCCCAAAGTACATAATTCTTAGAACTATAAAACCCCAAAGTACATAATTCTCATTGTGTCAATGGATGTTAGATGCTTAGCATCTGTTTCTGAAAAAAAACCTTTAGTACTTACTAATTCAAAGAACACTGATGAAAAACATCATCCCTTCCTATCAAAAGTGGGATTAATGCTCCAGTTGAACAACTTTTTAAAAGCATAGCATATAATACATGTATAATTAACTTTTTTTTTTTTTCAGCAGAAGCAGCAAAGGTAACAATCCGCACACACCAGTTTCTACCAACATATCAGAGCATACATTGATTTCAATTGTTTGATGTTTCATTTGATGATTTGGATGAACAGCACTTTCCAGGCATTTAACTTACTCTAGTAACCAATCTGTGCTCTTGGCCTTAGCTGGTATGCACAGGACATATATACCAGCCACCTTAATGAAGTGCTATAAATTCTAACTTAGTGTCTGCAGAATAAATGAGGTTGTTCAGAAACAACCTAACTTACAGGTCACCACATTGATAATTGCATTGTGCTGTCCAATTCTACACAGTCTGTGTCTATTAATAAATCTCTCTACAAATTGACCATCTCTCCTATGTTATTCACAAAAATTACATACTTGAAGATTAGTAGATATCTATCCTTCTAGGGGTTTTTATTTATTTATTTATTTATTTTTCCCTCCCCAGGGACTAGCCCAAGAAAGGCAGAGGTGCTGGGTTGATGACACATGCTCAAGCTCAACCAGCACCAGAACACTTCCTTTACTCTCTGGATTTCTAAGACCAAAGGCAGCTTCAGTTGCTCTCATAAGGCATTCTCCAATTATCTTCTGTGAAAGATGTAATTTTTACCATATTGAGCTTGCATTCACAAGTTTGTCTTGTGAAATAATATATCTTTTAATGCAGTTGTATTTTCTTGCTCTCTTGTGACATCTGCACTTCCCTGACATGCTTATAAACCAAGAGTTTTCTGTAACATAAATAAGAAATGTCCTTTTCTGTCTATTTTGTTTTCTTCATAAAATTATCCCCTTAGAAATGTATATGCCTGGTTTATTGACACTGACCTATTCTAGAAGTCCAAGGAAATGTCAACATGATTTTATAAGATTCTGTGAGGTATATCTGTTAATGACTTGGTTTGGAGAAGACAGACTAAACATTGAAAATGCCCTTCCTAAGATTAAGAACCACATTTTAAAGTAATTATGTGATCATTGGTTTCCAATGTTCTGATTCCTTACAGTATGTTCAGAGTTGATAAATAAAATAAAATAAAATAATAATAATAATAATGACAATAACAACAACAATAATGAATCTTTTGGCTGGCAATTTTAATATTCTACATAAATATTACAAATTTTAGTTTAATATAATGTGTTTTTTTGTTTGGTTGGTTTTATTTCTTTAGAAAGAACAAAAAATACTGTAAAAGTTCTTACCTTGTAAATGATTCAGGGGTTCCAAATTTAATATTTCTCTTTCAAACATACACCTGACTTTCCTTTTGCAAACAAAATATGACAAGATGTGTTTGATCTGACTGTTTAATTAGTATGTTAGTACTTCAAAGGGGCTTATAAAAAAGATGAAGAGTGAGTTTTTACATGTGCAGATAAAGATAAGACAAGGAAGAATGGTTTTAAACCAAGAGGGGAGATTTAGATTAGATGTTAGGAGGAAATTCTTAACTTAGAGGGTGGTGAGGCACAGGAACAGGTTGCCCAGAGAAGCTGTGTACAATTTCTGCAATAGAACATGCAAATGACAGTTCTATTGTTTTCCTACCAGAATTGTCTAATAATTGCATATGAAGTGGATGGAATTTTTCTGTAAATATCACCCAAATTTTATAGAAATGAGTGCAGAGAATGAACTAATGAGAACAACATGGCAAAAACATGTTCTGTATAAGTAGACAATTTGTATTTGTTGGATAAGCGAATGTGTAAGCATGAATGTGTGAGTTACTGAAGAGGGTCTTTGTTATCTGCAACTACTAATCAGAGTAGTATTGAACAACTGTAGCTGAATATGTGTAGTCACCGGGGATGTGATACATTCCCAGTTCATGACTGTATATTTATGATCATATTGCTAACATTACCACTATTTGGAAAAGGGATTTCTATTACTTTTTTAAGCTGATCTGTAAATTTATTGTAATTGTTCAAATGTAAAATATTGCTTGGACAGTAATATAACAGTTCACTTTGTAATCATTCAAAAGGAACTTTCATGAAAATAGTATTTGCCATCATACAGGTAGTGATTAATAGATAAATCTAACCTGGTCATAGAATCATAGAATGACTCAGGCTGTAAGGGACCTTGAAGGTCACCTAGTTCAAACCCCCCTGCCATGGGCAAAGATGCCACCCATTAGATCAGGTTGCCCAGGGCCTTATCCAGTCTGGCCTTGAACACCTCTAGGGACTGGGCACTACTCTGAGCAACCTGTTCTAGTGCCTCACCACCCTCTGAGTGAAGAATTTCCTCCTAATATCTAATCTAAATCTCCCTACTTTCAGTTTAAAACCATTCTTCCTTGTCCTATGATTATCTGCCTGAGCAAAAAGTTGCTCTCCATCTTTTTTATAAGCCCCCTTAAAGTACTGAAAAGCTGCAATGAGGACACCCTGGAGCCTTCTTTAGGCTGAACAACGCCAGCTCTCTCAGCCTTTCTTCATAGGACAGGTGCTCCAGCCCTGTGATCACCTTTGTGGTCCTCCTCTGGACCCACTCTAACAGATCAACATCCTTCTTGTGCTGGGGGCCCCAGACCTGGATGTTGGCCCCCCATGGAGGGCAGGGGAGGGCAGGGGGAGGGGGGGGGGGGGGGGGGGGGGGGGCGGGGGGAAGGCTCACAAAGGCAGAGGAGAAGGGGACAATCACCTCCTTCGACCTGCAGGCCATTCCTCTTTTGATGCAGCCCAGGATGCAGTTGGCCTTCTGGGCTGCAAGCGCAACTTATTTCTTTTTGTTTGGTTGGTAAAGATATAACCCCTTCTTATTTCCAAATGCAAGAATATCTGATAAAAATGAAGCTTTATGGTTGATGGCTTTTTTCCTGATCAACCAAAGACATCAAGGATATAAACAGAAAGCACATCTCCACACTGTGGTTTATAATTCTTTGTTAAAAAGAGGCAGTTCATATTTGAGCAAGTGAAGGAACTCAATGTTCCTTCAGAGAAGGGCAAAAGCATATTCTTAGATGAACCTTAATACACGTACATCTGAAGCACATTATGCATTTAGCAAGCAGCCTTCATTGCCTCTTCTGGAAATGTTACAATTGTAATTAATGTAAGTCTGAGAGACTATCAAACTTATTTTTTCTCTTTACCTCTCTGTGAAAGACAGGTGGGGATAGAAAGCTTTGTTAGACTGAAATCGGTAATGATCACTCTCAAAGGAAGGAGGACAGGGTAAAACCTGTCAGTTTCAGAGAATTAAAATGATCAGATGATTGCAATCTTCAAGTTCCAAGGTTTATCTGAACCTTTAAGTGAAGTCAGCAAAATTAATGTCATTTCCTCATCTTCTTTTACAAGTTGGCTAAGCACTTCCCCCCCCCTCCCCTGCCTTTTTTTTCTGATATAAAGGTACCTATGGGAAGACGGGTAGCTAGGATGTTCCTCCTGTTTAATTTTTATTATTTTGTTTTGTTTTGTTTATTTTATTTTGTTTTATTTATTTTATTTTGATTTTCTATTAACCTTTATGAGACATCTAAAAATTATATAACACATGAGAAGGAAGATTCCATTTTATATGCTTCTCATTTCTTTGACCTGAGGACCATGGTCCTCTATCAAATGTTACCCAAAACAATTATTTTGATCTAGAACAAAGATTATTGGCTTGTGAGTTACTAAAGCAAAAGAACATGTTGATCTCCACATCAAATTAGTCTTCAGTCAAAGTGCGCTACTAAGGTTGCAGTGTCAGATCTCATAAGTTACCTCTTTATTGGGGCACCTCTCCTATGAGGAAAGGCTGAGAGAGCTGGAAACGTTTAGACTGAAGAAGAGAAGGCTGCAGCTTTTCAATACTTAAAGGGGGCTTATAAAAAAGATGGAGGGCAGATAATCATAGGACAAGGAGGAATGGTTTTAAAGTAAAAGCAGGGAGATTTAGATTAGAGGCTAGGAGAAAATTTTTCACTCAGAGAGTGGTGAGGCACTGGAACAGACTGCCCAGAAAAGTAGTGTGTGTCCCATCCCTGGAGGAGTTCAAGTCCAGGTTGGATGAGACCACGGTGAGCCTGAACAAGTGGGTTACATCCCTGCCCATGGTAGGGGGGTTGGAATTAGGTGACCTTTATGATCCCTTCCAACCCAAGCCATTCTGTGATTCTGTGATTCTATGATACTTAATAGTTACTTAGTAATTTGGACATTTAGAATACAGCAGGTAGAATGAAGAGCTTCCTTGCTTATCAATGTGCATTAACTGATTGCCAAATAACAGAGCAATGACATTTCTCGTATTAAGCAACACCAAAAATACTAGAAGAGTAGTTCCTGGTTCTGTTGGTGTAGGAGAGACATTTACAGAATAAACAGATTAAACCCATTAACACAGTCTAAGGAAGCTGTGGCTACATCTGTGCCCATTAGTTGTCAGTACAGTCCCTGGCATATATTTAGTTTATGTCAACATGAACTCTTTCAGACAATGCCTAGGAATGATTTGGGGAACTGAATGATGAAGGACTGTCCCTAGTATGCTATATTAACAAGTCCACTCTGGGTAGTGATGGTAGTCAGCTACGTGAATGTTACCCAAGCTATGCCATTTGTCCTCAGAAAAAGAAACAGATGTTTGGCCTATGTTATTTACTTGTTTAAGTGCAACTCCAAGACCATAGTGAATGGTTGTAAAAATTTAAGTGAGATAAACAGGTGCATAAATGTGGAAGGCTTTATGCTATTGAAAAAACAAACTTATGATTTAGAGTGATTTAAAATGACCATTCCTATCTGTTTCCAGGCAGAAGTACACCTATCCAAAATGTAGGATATGCAATGGCAGTGAGAAATACCTGGATTAACTCCATGTGTTTATAAATATTACTTGTCTCCAAAGGCTAACTTAGACCAGCTTAGATGAGCTTAGTCACTCTGTGTGTGTACCACCTTTCTTCCATGCATTTACTCAGTTCCTGAGACAAATAAGCCTTAAGAATTTATTAATTGCTTTGTATTTGATTTAATTTTTGTGAAAATTGATTTAAATCACACTAATTAGAATGCTTGTTTTCTGTTCACCTTCCTAGTAGCCCTAAGATATTCCTCCCACTACAGAAATCTGGTATCCAAACATCCTTTTCTATGTTATACCAGTAACCAACCTTCATTTTTAAATACCATTGAAAAAATATGAAATAGTTTATTAATAGCTGTGCTAAAGTTTTCATGTTTGTGGTCTCAATACAGGCCATCTACCTCTAATACGTGTCTGAAAAACAGAATACAGAAACTTAACATCTCTGGATTCCTTCCAGTGTGAATGAAGGAGAGAGGCTTCAGAGGATGATTCATATTGTAGATAAACTGAATCAGTCTCTGAGATAGCTGTTGCTTTGTATTCACTGATTTTACAAGGAGTTGGGGTTACTAATTTTCTTTATTTAGACACTACCTAAAATGAGTAAATACTTGATTACTAAGTACCAAACAATTTGATATTTCTACTTTTTGCAAAAATATTCTAGAAATACGAAGTACTTTATATAAGCATTCATCTATATTTATATGAACAGAGATGCACCATTGTCATCTACTGAATATTTTTTCTGTTTCTCTAACCTAAGTATTTATATGCTGTGTCAAATAAATTTTAAAATTCTCTACTGTTCAGCTGTGCTACCTTGATTTTTTGCACTATTGCCAAATAGTTTTTTTTGTTGTTGTTGTTATTCACTTTGTTACTTACACATAACAGTATCTTCCCTTACAAAAACAAACAAAAATCTTCTTCTTCGCCTTCTTCTCCTCCTTTTTTTCTTCTTCTTTTTCTTTTTCTTCTTCTTCTTCTTCTTCTTCTTCATTAAATGTTACTATTATTTTAAGTATAACTGTTACTAGGGCAAATATAGGGAAATATCCTTTTAATCTGAAATAATGAAGAGTGGTACTTTTGTGTTTGGCTGTGTGCTTTAATAGAGTACTTTCTAAGAGCTTAGTAAGCTCCTAGTTCATAACATAGATGTGGACTTGATATTGGAGGAATGTTTGGTGGAATACCTGTCCACCAATTCAATGGCAGCCCAACACAGATTCACAAAATCTGTAATACCGGCAAGCATTTCTACAACCTCTGCTGCTCAGGTGAGGAGACATTTAGGTGAATCAGCACTGGGGAGGAAACAAAAGAAGAAGAAAAAAAAAAAAAAAAAGACAGACATCAATTATTTGGAGAAGTAATGCAGAACATTTGAGTAAACCTTTTCCAGTACAGATTACTCAATTCTGCTTATACAGAAAAAAAAGAAAAAAAAAAAAAGTCATAGGCATTTTTCAATTTAAATAAAAAAGCAAGGTATGAGAAATGGAAGAATATTCTAATTTTCCTCTAAGATCTTTCCTTTCAAGCAGGTTTCAATTGCAATTCAAACTACTATATCTAAAATAAAATGAAAAAAGCTCCCAAATTAAATGGGAGTTAAACTCTAGCTTTAACCTAGGTATATTTTTAAATGCCCAGTATATTAGAAATTTTTAGACCAAATATAGCTATTATAGAACAGAAATTAATGTAATCATTTGTTCAGAAGGACAAAGTAGACCATGTCAAGCAAGAGGGAATCCAAAATGAAAATGACTTAAAAAAAAAAAGTTGGTTAATTGTAGAGATAAATGACAATAAGACTAGCAATGGTCAGAAATGAGTAAGAAACGTGCTGCAGCGCTAGCCTACAAAGCACTTACAGAGGAATCAAAATTATTACAGATATTTAAGATATGTTAACATACTAGTACGAAGGATTTATTTTAGCTTTTTAATTTACTTTTAAAAGATAACATAATGTAAAATGGCCAAGAAAAAATATAAAAAAGGGAAATTGGAATAAATTTGCAATAGGTAACTCAATGTGTGTGTATACATAGTTGCTTTTATGCAAACAAGAACATGCATTTTCCAGCAAATAATAAAAACAAACAAACAAAAAAAAACCTTTTCTTGCAATAAAGAACTGAAGAAAATTATTGGTCAAATAAGATAAGTTACTTTCATGTGATTTTTTAAGGTAAGATTAACCCTAACTGACTTCAGAACTGAAAACAATTTTCTTATTCCCATTGTGTGAACAGTCCAGAAAGATTAAAGGATCAGCTATTTAGCCTAATATGGTTTCCATTTTTTGTTTAATTGCATATATTTGGATTTAATTTATGAAAATAGGTTCTAATGTCAATTTTTATAACTCAATCCTTTTTTTACAGTGAGAATATAGGGAAATTTCTGATCTGATTCTTAGTCATCCCTAATTTCACTGAGGTGTGTGTGTATATGAGCCAGGATCACCTATCACTGCTGCTATTAGTGTGTGGATAAAGCTTCTGCGGAGTGAAAATTTTCTTCCTACAATTTATCCATTCATGTTTTCACAATAGTGTTGCCAAATATATGTGCATATTTTGCATAAATATATATGTGCATTTTGTCTATAAGTCTTAAATGGTAGAATTGGTTAAAAATCCACAAATCCACAAATAACAGAATCTGCAATACTCTCTTGTCTTCAACTGTATCAGATACTGATGTGAAGCATAAAGTGAAAGTAGGAATTTTGCTCACTTCTGCAAAGAAATTTGCCACACAGGATCATTTGCTGCCAGTTAATCCATCCCAACAGTTAACAGTTCCACAGGAATACTATTATTAATATTGAATTTGAAACTGTTTAACAGCAAGTAAAAAAGACAAAACCTCATGAATTCTATGAAGAATCACAAAAAATATCTTTCTTTCCTACTGGAAGCTCATGTAATGATCTCATCTTAACACCTTAAACTTGATAGATATATCAAAATTCTTTGAATATACATGAAGCATTCATTTCTTTTTCCAGTCTTGCCTATAGCAAAGTTCAGGCCACTATTACCTACTGCTGAACGGAAAATCCACATATAACGTTGCTCAGTCTTTCCTTCCTCATTCTTTTCTATTCAGTCCAAGCTGTTCATAACTTAATAGAAGATGTAAGCTTATGAAGTAAAAGTTGTTTATTAAGAAAGGGAGCAAGCTATGTATAAGCTTAGTATAAGCTTAAACAGCATTGCCATAATGTCCATTATAAAACCTCTCAAAATGCCATGTCCATATATCCCAAATTACAGGAGATCTAAGAGACATTCATGCTCTATCTAATTCATCTTTGATGCTGCTCAAAAGTTCTCTCAACCTCTAACAGATACTATAAAGGATCAATTACCTCAGAGGAATGAGGAATCATGGAAATTTGTATAAAAGTTACATATGTGGAGTCTTGAACCCTTTATTTCGTAGTCTTTCTGTCTCTGTCATATGCTGCAAGCCCATCAATTTTGTCCTCTTTATTTTGTCTTACTGGAGCACCTCCTCCTCCTCCTCCTTCTCCACTTACCTTGGTGTCTTCAGGGCTGCTTCTCACTCCTTTCTCCCAGCTACTGTTGCACAGGAGTTTTTTTTTTTTTTCCCCTTTTCTTAAACCTACTCTCCCAAAGGCCCAACCAGAGTCTCTCATGGCTTGGCTCTGGCCAGCAATGGTGGGTCCTTCTTGGAGCCAGCTAGAGCTGGCTCTGATCTGACATGGGGCAGCTGCTGGGCTCTGCTCACAGAGGCCACCCCTGCAGCCCACCCTGCTAACCCCGCTTGCCATGTAAACCAAATACATTGTACTTCATTTGTTGCAGAGGACTGTAAGAAGTTAGAACATGATAAACTCACTTTGTAATGGCAGATATTTTTCAATCTTGAATTGCACAGTGAATCCGCACTTTTTTTTCTCTTTTTTTTTTTTCAAATCCCGAGACTACATTTTTCTCTCTGTTAATGTGGAGAGTGACTTGTTTGTTTGTTTGGGTTTTGTTATTCCATGTTAATTGTATTACTGAGTTGTATAATGTGACCTCACCATCCAAGCAATTAAGTAGTGCAATCAGGAGATTGGTGCATCTTTTCTATAGCAAATAAAATAAAACTTTTCTATTTATGCCAATTATACTGGACATATTTTCAATTTCAGACGTTAATGGTGACTTCCTTACATCTTCTACCGTGTTAACAGCTTTGCATAATGACAATCATATTCTGTCCATCTTTTTCTATATGTTACTGTTATTTTAAATAAAGACTTCCAATCCACAGAAGTACAGCAAGGTCATATTCTGGTCCCAAACTACTTTATTTATTATTATTATTATTATTATTATTATTATTATTATTATTAATTTTCGGTGAAGTAAGAGTCTTATCTTTGTGGAAACATGGATTTAAGCCAGGTTTTCTAGAACAGGAAAATGTTGTTGGCTTATTTCAGACATTTTAATGGAAAGAAAGGAATACTGGGATATACCTATATTTTGTTCTTTGGCATAAATAAGTATGATGGTTGTGCCAAAGATGCAGGATGAAACAACCTGAACACTCAAACGTGCTAACTTACTTATTTCCACATTACACTGTCATTTAGGTGCATGTAAAACACTGATTGTCATTGAAAAGGACAGCACATATTAGATGTGGCTAGTTCATTCCAGCAACCATATCCCAAGTACTGGCATCCTCAGCAGTCCCTCCTGCCAAATAAGCTGTACAAGTTTCTGGCTAAGACTGTGGCCAAAATGAAGCTCTTTCCTGGGGATCACTATTACAGTCTAACCATGCACCTAGCTGACCTTGCACCTCTGATAATATCTGCATTTAAACTCAGATTTGTTTTTAGAGCACACCCCAGGCTTTTTTTATTTTTATTTTTATTTTTTTGGCTGATTATTTGGCATTAAACTCGATGATATGTTAAGAAACTCACTGACTTTTCTTGCTATTTCTGTTTTCCTAAGGCTACAGGAAGGTCAGGGACAACATTTCCTGTCAACTTTCAGCCCATCCATAGCATTGTGCACCTGACCTCCTCTTTTGCTTATCACACTAGTCAACAATGGCTTGCTGGGGCATGAGTACTACTGCTCCACAACAGCAAGCTGATCAAAATGAGAAAAAAAATATGTATTGAAGCAGATGCTTAGTTTTCCTTCATCTACAAAACATGCCATTGTTTTCATGATTTCATTCTTTTATAGCTTCTCAGAAACTACTACTGTGAAGTGAAAATGAGAAAGATGAGAGAGGCTTGAAGAGTAATTAAAAGTTTTTCTTTAAGAAAAACATCTAAGCGCAAGGTGTACAAATAGGATTATATTAGACCAGTGTCAGGAAACAATGGCATAAAACACATGAAGAGAAGAAATGGTAGAGGAGGACATTTTCAGAATTTAGACTACAAAATAAATAAATAAATAAATCTCACATCAGTCATAACAATTAACCCTATCTGCTATTAAACTTCATATAATTTTTACCTTAATAGTTAATGGATGTGCATTGCACTTACAAGTTGATCTAGAATTCAGTCAATTTCAGAACTAAAATCTCCTTTAATAAAAAAAAAACAACTTTGAAATGTATGACTGACGTTTTCATCTGAGGATCCATGGGTCCCCTAGTACATTCCCAATACATATCTAATATACACTGTTAAGATAAGGTTCATTGAAGAATACAACCATAGTAATTTCTTTTAAGATGTGAAGTTTAGATATGTGTTTCATGTTAACTGGTGATAGTACAAAGTGTATATTAAAGTGTTAAAATGTAACAGTATCAGCCTCCTAAGTTTCAAGAGGTCACCACAGCTTCAATTGTACCCAATAAATAGATTTGTACACCATAGACTGCCTGGTGTTCTAGGCATTTTCCTGGGATGTGAAAAACCTGTGTTACTCATAGCTTAAAAGGGAACTAAGAAGTCACTGAGTTCATGAACATGTTATTAATTACCTAGAACTATTCTATGCCAAAGTATATCCAAATGGTAATCATAGCCTATCTGAGTTCCGTACATATCCATCTCCGCTACAATGCTGGTATTCATCCCCTGACTAAAGTTTTAATCTGAACATCACCCACATCACTTTATTAGGGACCTTGTGTGTAAAATGGGAGCAGAAGTACACTACCTTGGTTAAATTACACTTTCAGTACACTTTCTTGGTTAAAGAAAAATAATGAATTGCACCTAGTTATCTTTTGTTTCTATAGCCCCAGCTATGTGCACAGCAGACATGTTTAACACATGGACCTGGGAGATTTTGGACATTTGTATCTCCAGCCTTTTCCACTGCCAGCCTGATCATGGTGTTGGCCACCTTGAGTCCTTTCTGAAGAACAGACGTTAAGGTCTGCAGCAGAGAAAGCCTCAGTGTATAACAGACCATTGTTCCTGCTTCAAAGGCTAACTCCTAGATCCTTACTTCTTTACTGGAACAATATTCACAACACAAAGAAATTACCCCTTATCTTCTCTCTGCTACTTTCCTAACAGTTCACTGGCCTAGGTTTTGCTTTCTGTCCAAGCACAAAACCTTTTTACCAAACTTTTTGTTCTTTTTCCCAAGGAATACCAAAATTTATATTGTAGAAGTTACCTTGGAAACAAATTTGAGTCCAGCAATGCATAGCTTACATATTCTTGTCAAGTATCACAACACTGGTATGAAGATGCTATGCAAAAGTTATGTTCTACAGGGTAAACATGGTGTGCGCTGCGGGGGAGGACAAATGGGTTGTATAACACACTGCATTACCTTCCTTGACTGGAACAGAATTTGTGAAAGACTTTAAAAGCTACAAAAAAAAAAAAAAAAAAAAAAAAAAGAAATTTTGTTTCATAGACAACATTTAAAACAGACACTAGAAGTAATTTTCTTTCTATATCACTGTGTCACTGTGCACAGCATCAGGCTTATTTATTCTATCACTGATCGAATAAAGTCTCATTTCCAATATGTCACTTTGAAGGGAAAGAAAATGAATGATATAAAATTTCTGAGCTATCTTGTCTTTTCCTTGGGCTACTGGTATACTTCAATTAATGATAAAATGACATATATCCTTGTTTACTGTTTAGTTAATGGTAGCTAAATGTTCAGAAAGAGTAATACTGTTTCTTACGCTAATACTCTACATTTCAGATCTTTGCCACAAATTAGCAGCTGTGTCCTTTATTACTGCATAAATTATTATTTTTTGAATATATAAACAAAAGCAAGGAATACCCTATCTGTTGACAGATACTTTTGCAGATTTAGTCCTATGCTTTACAACTTCTTCCATTCTGGAGATTTTGGATCTCACAGTTGACATACCATAGCTGTCAGTGTAAGCACAATCTATAACGTTATATCATAAGAAAATTCAGCTTAATCACTACAGAAGGGTGATTTAAATTAAATTGTTTTAGGAACAGGAGAAGCTCCCTTAATAAGGTAGTTTTTGGAATGCAGAGATAGCAATTGAACAGGTGGAGAAACTACTTACTTACCTTATTTACTACTTATTATTACTTATATATTACTTATTTACTACTTATTATTCACTTTAGCCTGCTTGGCAAAATTATGTTTGTGTAAACTGTATATTTTAATCCTTGCCTTATACGATAAAGCAGGAATATTTTAGAATGTTCTGCTCTGTAGAATTTCATCTTAGCTGAACAATAGGTAATTTAAAAGTTATTGTTATGAAAAAGTCACATTTACATTATCAGTTTTCTTCTATGGAAAGGCAATAAGTGGATTTTTATATGGGCAAATATGGGCAGAAAAATACATCAAAAGCTGTTAAATATGAAGATATATTTTCCAGCTCTGGAAACCTATAGCTATAAATAGAGTGAGGTCTGGAGATGTATTCTATAGTATTCTGTAAACTTGACCTGTTCTTAGACTCCCTCCCCTGTGAACATCCACAGTTGACTGTTGAAAAAAGGAGGTTGGATTACAAGTACTTATTTTGTCTGAAGCTAGAGCAAGTTCTTCAAGGCCACCGTTTCAGTGAACTCTGACAAAAACTGATCCTAACTTCTCCCCATTAATAGGTCATGTAATCATTGTCACTTTACAGAAAGACAACAATCAAAGTCCTTTAATTGAAGCCAAATACAGATGTTAATTGTCTGTGTAAATATAACCAGAAAGCACTACTATTCTCGTTGACATAAAGAGAATTCTCCTTCAGATAGTACTAATAATACTCTGCCTCTCTAAACTTCAACATTACACATGCTAAGTGAAATGATCTCCTGTAATGTTTCAGTATTATTCAGACAAGCATTAGAAAAAAATATTAAATGAGAGGTTGAGGAAATGTTGCTTTTAAAGAAAATGCTACAAAGTTTTTAGTGTGCATCCAAAAACATTAGTTAGGGTTTCAGATTTATTTTCTTTAAACAGATTAAACTGGCTATCTGAAATTCTTAGTCCTTCTTCCAGGTAATTACACACTTTGGAATATTTGTATCTCCTCCAGAAATAAGAAAGAGCCAGAAGGCAAAGTCATTTGTCATTATGTACTAGCTGGAAACAACTCTATTTCACCACAGCTTTTTGATTAGTAATGCCTGCATTTTGTGTACTTAAATTTAGAAATATATGCATGGCTTACACTTTTTAAGGTTAGAAGCCTGAGTTTGCTCTACTTTTGTGTCTTATTGCTCACAATAATATATTGCTCACAACATATATTCTTTTTCTGCTAGCTGAGAAGCAGCTTTAACGCAAGAAAATTTGACTTAAAGCTCTTTGTTTCTAACCATAAGATTTTTTCAAAGATTGAATGTTTGAGCCCTGGAAGTTCAAAATGGTAAACCAATGTTCACTCCTTTGTCAGGTGAAGCCAACAAATGGTATCATCAATGTAAACGGGAAGGTCTAATTTACACAAAAGAGAAGTGCAAGTCCTACAAAATGCAATATTGTTTTCAAGGATTATTGTATTTAATTTCTGGATTCACTCTAACAAATGCTCATTCGTAATAGTTTTACCTTAAAGAAAAGCAATGGTATCGAGTTTTTTAAAAGAATTTTATTAAAGATCTATCTCTCATAGTTAAGTGACATTTGCAATATGTCTGCTCTCCATCACAGAAATTTGCCATTGAAAAGAATCATACAGCACTAATTTGTTATCTTATCAGCTGGCAACATAAAAAAGTTGTTTCACTTTTTAAAAATATATTTTAAATGTTTTATTTTCTTTGTGTTAAAAGTATTTACAATTATTTAAAAAATATTCACCAACTTTGAGTAAGAGCAATCACAGTTCTCATCCACATTCTTCCAAAAGTAAGCTTATTCTTAAGAAAGCAGGAATTTATTTAGGAAAAAAAATGTTAATTTTACAAACCCAAACAAATACTTTCATTCTTCCCATGTGTCTTCTACAGTGTCCTGTAGATACTGAGGATTTTCCAGGAATATCCTGCGTCTACCAACAGTTGTTGAGAATCAGACAGGCACATGCCTGTCTCATCACTGAGTCTTCATGTGCCTACATTTGTTAGTGGAATCTTAAAACTATTTTTTTCCTCGTCTCACATATGTAAGGCATTATATTATGCCTACATTAAGCTTCTTTTTTTTTTTCACAGAGAGTTTCTAATCTCTTGGAAGAGCTTCTAATCAAGAAGAGCTTCTAATCGCTTGGGAAAAAAAAAAGTCAACCAAAAATATAACTTCATTTTTATCGATTCATTATTTAGTTATGAGAATCTTTTTCTGATTTTTTTTTATTTGTTTGTGCATAGAAATATTTCCATATAATGATTTTGAAATATATCTACTTGAGAATTATGACAAAGCTGAAAGTAAACTTTTCCTCAGACCTATTTGCCATGGAAAAAGTAAGTACTCTGAAAAATTTTCTAGAAAAAGTTTTCTACAACAATAGCTAAAAAGGCTGAATGCCTCCTAAGACAAAGGATAGCTCTTCACTGAATCCACATAAGTGTCCTCTTCATTTCCAGATTTAGACCATGAATTGATCAACAATGATATTTGTATACCTTGAGGAACTCAGCAATCACTTTTCTTAATTCATTTTTCTGGGTTATTTTCCTTTTTATCATTTTTCTGGTTATTTTCCTTACAGAAATGTTCTTACTAATAACTCCTCTTAAATTATGAAGGCACTTATCTGAAATCTCTGTAACTTATTTAGTTGATTCACAACATGGAGCCAAACCAATTAAAGAAAAACACATTTTAAAAGAGAAACAATTACATACAATGAATACTGTTTATGGGAAAACACACACAAACAAAATCAACAACACTTGTTTTGATTATAATTTGTTTATAATAAGTATAAAGTAAGAGCTCCATTTTGCTGTTTAGGACTTGTCCACATTCTGCTCACCCCCCTATGCAGACGATTGCTACTTTTGTTATACACAATGATGAAGAAAATACAAAAGAACAGCAACACTTATTAATCTATGTACTTTACTGGTAATGTTGATGCCCTTTTAAAGAAATAGGACAAAAGAAACAAGACTAAGAAAGAATAAAAAAAACAAAAAAACAAACAAAAAAAAAAAACAAGAGATGTATATGAAAGCTCTATGTTTTCTTGTATTTTTGAAATACAGAAACAAACAAGTCTTAAGCATGTTTTAGTCAAAAAATAAAAAATAAAAAAATCTAACTACTGTAAATCCAAAAATAAATCACAAGAAAAAATAGCAAAATGTAACATGGATATAGGTGCAATTGCATCATTCTTTTTATGTCTTTCTGATTTCTTAACTGAAGAAAAATATTTAGAAAACACAAGAAAAAATGACAAAAGTCTTGGAAGAACTTGAAAGAGGCAGATAATGTAGAATGTAAAGAAAGAATAAATGTACAGAGTCTGGAGAAGGATGGGCACCAAGCGTCACTGATGTAAATTATATCAATAAGTAGCAAAAAAAAAAAAAAGTACCTGTGAGTTACATAAAATAGGTGAATCTAACTAATTTCATTTTTGCTGTTTTTTCAATCTAGCCTTCTCTAAAGATATTTATCAACAGAAAAGCAAACAAACACAAGCCAGCAAAAGTAAAATATTTTGACAAAGCTATCTCTTCTATCAATATTGTAATGTTTAATTTATGGAACTGAGTATTTATGCACAACAACCTTGTCCTACAGAGCAGGCAGAAAGTAGAATATAAAATTCTTCTCCTATTAACTTTCATTTGTCTCTTTCTTTAGGGGAAAATAAATAAATAAATAAAAACACAACCCTAAAGAAGTATTTATTGATGCCAAGCAGTACCATGACAAAATTGTGCTAGATTAAATCAATATCAAACAGTTTATGTTAGTAAACAAGGCACTTCAGAATTCCCCTTCACAGCTCCTCATGTTCTCCACAGAAAGTTCATCGTGTGGTGAGCATCAAGAAGAAACAGATCTCTAGGACATAAGACTGTCAAACTTTCCTTCAAAATTATTGATAAAATCCCATTGATTTCAGAAGAAATAGGATTCAGCCCTAAAACTTTTTATGATATATAGTTCTAGATGGAATACCTTTATCAAATTAATCAATTAATTAAAATATTTTATTAAAGTATTTTAGTAGTTGCTATGGACAGAATACAAGAATTCATTTTTGCCAACTTTAGATTTCTGATCAGACAAGTCATATTATACTATTTCCATTCCCTGAATGAATATATAACTATATCCCACATTTTTATGTTTTAAGCTTTAGATATCATGGCTTGTGAAAATCTGTGCCATTAAAACTATCATATAAATAGATAAATAATGCAAAAGGTCAGCAGACACAGACAAAGCATAGGCTGATGACTATTCATGATTGTGAAGTTTGTCATAGTCTATTTGTAGTTTGATTACTTTTGAGCATAGTGTGTTCTATCAAAACAGTAGAATTGTCAACTATTTTCTGTGTATTATAAGTGAATGCTGCTGAATAGAGCATTATAACATATTAAACAGCCAGTTGCCTGTATTTTGTCCCGTAAATCTCAGCGTTTGTACTCCGTTTTTCCTACCTCAGGGGGAAACACTATACCCACAGGATATAAAAACACAGGAATCTACAAGATTAATCTTACAGAAAACGTAAGTCCCATATTATTATTTTTTCTGTGACAAAGTGCTCCTTGCCTTTGGAGCACTTAGGAGTCACAACCTGACTTAGGTGGCTGTTGCTGTGATTATGAGAACAAAATTAATAAGAAAAAAGCCTTGATAGCTGGATTGTGAAAATCCTAAAATCTGGATTGATTTGAACTAACATAGGCCTTTAAAAGAGACATCTAAGTAACATTCCTTAGGTGCAGGGAGAGACAGAAATTGGTTCAGCCTACTTCACATATGAATGGATCTGAAGACAGGATAGATTTGTGACTAAGTGCCCTGAGGAAACATTTATTTACTGTAAGGGTGACAGAGCACTGGAACAGGTTGCCCAGAGAGGTTGTGGAATACCTTTCTTTGGAGATATTCAAAACCCACCTGAATGAGATCCTGCACTATGTGCACTAGGTGACCTTGTTTTGCAGGAGAGTTGGACCAGATGATCTTCAGATGTCTCTTCCAACCTCAACCATTCTGTGATTCTGTGAGATAAACAATCCATAAATCTCACTACACTTGCTATTATAAGGAGTCCATTGACGCTTATGTCACATAGTCCTGCTGGACCAAATCCTGAATTTTTATCCTATTTGTAGTCAATTTTTCCCAAATATACATCCTTTGAAGTTAGTGAGAGGTTGCCCAAGTAAAAAATGTGAGTTAGAAAAGTAATATCTGCAGGGTTTGCATCATTGATATCATCAGCAGAAAATTTCTAAGGTGCAAAACTGTTGAACTGATTTGCTACTACTTAAAATAAAAAATTATTATCTGAAAAATGATATTTATTTGCTTTCACCATTTGACAGTAACAAAAAGCAGCATTGACTAGGTACCTCTAGAAAAGGGAAGAGGTTTTTTTTGCTCACTGTGCTTTTCTTCAAGACTGGCAAATAGAACGTGACACAGTACAATATTAATGTTGTTGTGAACTGAAGATCATTATGGTACCCATTCAAACAGGTTCTTTGGCTTCCAAGAAAAGAGTTCACAGAGCTAAAAATTGAAAGTTGAGTACAGAAGGATTTGGTTTTAGCCTTGAAAGACAGCCAGGGTTTCTCATAGGAGTCCCTTAGAAAAAGAGGATTTTAAGTTTTGCCAAAGTTGTTTGTTTGCCAATGAGAGCAGGAAATTTTCCCTTTTTTTTTTTTTTTTTTTTTTCTCCACGTGCATGAAAATTTGGTAGGGAAAATCATTCTTGACTCTGTCCTATACTCAGGAATAGTACAAAAATGAAATCAGGTATCTCTCCTTGTAATAAACTTAGGGACTGAAACCAGAATAAAAATGACATAATACAAAATGTTGAGATTATACATTCTGAAAGAATAATTTTCCAGGAAACTCTGCTTTGTTAATTTTTATCCAGCTCTAAATTAATCAGATATTTTTGCCATTTTTTAAATATTTGAAATATATTATCTATTAAAAATACAGAAAAAATAGTTTTCATATTTGAATAAAATATAAAAACTTCTAAATATATCTGTTTTCTTTTAAATGTGGATAAACATCCACATTAGAATTTGTGCAGGATTAGATCCATCAGTAGGTGTAAGCTCAAGACCACAGAAACTGATCAACTTTTCTGCAGGAATACAAAGGTACTTTCATCCAGCTCTACATTATTATTGAGATGGTAAACAGACATGGAAGTGAAAATCAATCATGCAATACTTCCCCTTGCCTACTAGAAGTCTCACCTCTGAGTTATATGATTCTATTACAATACAGCTAATAAATGTTCGGTGTCTTGAAATAAATCTGGACCAATTAACATTTTGGTAAAATCACTAGTCAAGTATTCATGTTCTACTGCAGATCTTTCAGAAGAGGAAATTATACATCAGAGAAATATAGTGTGCTCTTAAAAAATATACAGCAAAATGTATGTCTATTACCTTACTGAACAAATGTACACCAGTATGATACTCAAAGCTAATTTAATTGCCTAAAAGTAAAAGTGGAATATTTCTCTCTTGATCCGTTCAGTACTGAAAGTCAGAAATACACTTGGCAATGTCCAAAATTAAAATTCTTTGTCATGCAGTTCTGATTTTATAGTTTAACTAAGCAGTAGTTCCAGTTTTGCTATCACTCTTTGTTACTTTCACTATCCATGTGTATGGATTACATTGTTGTATTAAAGTAAAGAGATTTCTGCTAGGTAATGGGATTTTGTGTTTCAATGATATTATAGATAAAAACCAATGTTTTTGTGTTTCCTATGGCTGAGACAAAATAGAAGATAGATTCATATTTTAAAGCACGGAATCTTCACAGTTGTTGAAAAATAGAACAAACCATCTTGATTTTCTTTTCACCTGAATATTTAATAATGTGCTGAGTTATTACAGGACACCACTTCCATTGGACATGTTAATTTCACTGTAACAGTTAAATGGTATAATTTAACTATACATTTAAAAGTCGAAATTATCTGAATCCTTAGTAAAATTTCCCACTGTTGTTTACCCTATATGCAGAATAAAGCAAAACATATTTTCAAGTTGATATTTTTACCTCAGTTAGATTCAGTTTTTGTTACTTTTCAGTTGGAACATCAGTGTGTGTCTAAATAGTTGAAATCCAGACATTGAAGGTATATATTGAATAATTTTTGAGATGTTGGAAGTGAAATATCATGAAGAAATGGGGCAAGCAGAGAATCATTTCCAAGAGTTGAGCATCCTAATTGAGCATCTCCTAATTGGATTAAACTTTTCAGGGCAGATATCTAAATAAACAGACAAATGTTCCAGTGCTCATCTTCATTTAAATATATACATACATAATTATGCACAGTTTCAATAAAACAACCAACCAACAAAACAAAAACCCTAATGACTGTTATAGTCACTCTACAACTTCATATCAAGACTCTGTCTTGAAAATCCACTTCAAGATAAGGCAGAAGCCTTAAGTAGAGAAATTTTGAATCTACTTTAAAATACCTTTAATTCATATTAGAAATCTGGTTAGATATAAAGAGACTAATATCCAAAAGTTTGTGAAAGATACAGAATTTTCTCAAAAGATTAGTCCAACCAATTGTTTTAAAATTAATGATAGACTAGTTGTATAGCAAAAGGAAGATCACTTATTACCTCAGTGGGATTTAATACCTAACATAGGCACCTGGTGTCATCTGGCATCATCTAGGAGGTGTCTGAGATATTCTCATAGGTCCTACAGGACACTCATGACTACTGTGATGTCCGGTCTAATTTGGACAAAATGACCCATTTCACAAATGTCTAAAATGACACTACCCACACAAGTAAGTTAGTGGAGTCCCACATATTTCAGTTTTCCATCTGTAAAATGAGACTAGTAGTGTTTCTTATTTGGTGACCTGTCACTCATAGTCACTGACAGAAAACTCTTAGAGGAAGCACATATGAAAAACATTTATCAGTTCTTTCCTGAATATAGAACTTCCAACAATTAATGTAATATGGATTTATACAAGACTAAATATCTTTCTATACTGGCTTATTTGCATCTTCCCACTTCCAACTGTGAGGTTCTGCAAACTAGCACTGAACATCTTGCCATCACATTGATCTGAAAATGTGATATCTGAAAATAAATAGTGACCCCAAACATATAGCATGTTCTATACTAAAACGGAACTTTGTCCTTAAGAATTGTTGAAAACGAACTCTTGTGAAGGCCAAAAACTATCTGGGTAACCAGAACACCACCATATATCTGAAAATAAGACCCCAATTCAATTAGCACATATAAAATAAGTATTGATGCATTTGAAATTTGTTAGAACTTCATCATCCACTCAAAATTATCAAACAATCTATGGGATAATCATAAATACCTGAGGAGGATTCTTTTTTTCTGTCTGAGTGATTCTTCATATTTTCACTTAGGTATAGGGATTATCAGTAACTATAGTAAAAATAACATTTGAGAATGAATTTGCTTTCAGAATAACTGCTGGGTATTTGTACACAAACTGCTGAACTGCATCTTTCAAACTGAATACAAGACTGTTCTGAATTCAGATCCTGTGACAAGGAAAAAATATAGTGCTCAAAACAAGAAAAAAGAATGAAGATTTATGTTAACATAATTCTAAATACACAAAGACTTTTCCAGCAAAAGCTCTCTCTTTTGTGTCATCTGTTCATCATTTTGCCTCTCCACTGAATGAGGTTGCAACTACAATTTTCATTTCAGTGTGTTTTCTGATTCCATAGGAAACGATTAAAGGGCCATACTGTTTATGAAAAGAGACTAGCTACAAATTAGTACTTTGATAATTTAGAAACAAATATGCTTTTTTATAATTGCAGGATCAGAATTACTTATGCTCTTTTGAGCAATAGCATTATGAAATACAGTTTATCAAATATGAAACTTTTGCTAGAAACTCTAATAGAATTCAGTGATAAAACTTGGCAACTAGCTGATAAAATCAAAGTATTTGCAGTCTATCTTTCCAGTAAATTTGGCTAATACTGGGAGGGGAAAAAAAAAAAAGAGTTTTAAGCTGAATTCTGTGCTAGTATTTGCTAGAAGATGACAGGAAAGTTCTAGTGTTGTTTACTTAATCCTGTTTGTATTTTAAAAGACAATGTTTCAAACTACTACAGACAGATTCTGTAAAGTACTGAAAAGTACTTTTAAATTCAGCTATGGAGACAAATCTTTCCTAGAGTAAGTGTAAAGACAATTTAATGTACCCATATCTAAGGTATCTGAAGTAAAGCAAGCTCTCTTAAGCCCCTGTTCTGCAACAGAATCCACTCAAAATGTTCATTTCAGTCATTGCTTCTATCATATTGCTGGTCTCAGAGTACTGTAATTCATAAAATAATACATATCTAGAGCTATATCTATTTTATTGCAAAGACTGCTGTGTCTCATGTCCTACTCACTCAACTTTTTCTAAACTTACTAAATACAAAACAAATTATAAAACAAAACAATAATGATTTCATATATCATTAGTGCCAATTCTAAAACTGAGGAACAAATCACTTAACCATTATGAGCATGAAGTGAAGAAACTCTTTTTCAGATATTTCTGAGGTGTCTGTGAGGCAAGTTCTAAGATAAAGTTATATGTGGAATGGAAGATAGTACATCGTCTCCAAAATAAAAATGACTTTTATTATCTAAGTTTCTTGTTTGAATGCACAGATGGTGTCAACATGCTTCAGTAGCCATCTTTCAGCAGCTGAGAACAGAATGAGATTGCAAAGCAGTGGAATAGACCACATATAGTGGGTAGAGTTCCTCAGTTCTGATGAAAAAAATGAGTTTTATTTAATTAAGATCAGCTAAAAAAAAAAATCAGATTCTTTCTTTTGTTTATTCTAGTTTAGAAAAGTTTTAAAACAAAAGTATTATTCTGACATATCAAAAGGTTTCAATTTTTCCAACTGTTTTTGGGCAAAAATAATTACTCAAGGCCTCAGTTTAAAAATATTTTTTCTGTCCCTGAAACTACTTTCAGCTTTCAGGTTATTCTACTCTAATCATTCATCCTTTCATCATTCCTGTTGAATCCTCCTTCCCTCTCAGCACTGGGATGGTAAAGTTATTTCTAACGAAGCCTGTATAACAGAGAAAGAACAGACGTTGTAGCTGCATATAATGGAACCTGGCATGGCTCTTGAGAATAGAGGAGTTCGATCTCAACAGAGTTTAGAGATATCAATAATTTTTTTCTTTGAAGTTATGTCTTAATGTGACATCCTGTAGCAGCACAGTGCTATGGACATCTAAAACAAGTCATACAAAACAAGAACTTTGTAAGCTATTCATTTCCAAGATAACATTAACACAACAAAAATGATTAATTGCTATAAGTTGGAAAAAAAAGAAAAGAAAAAAAGAAAAAAAAAAAAAGACATCTTGTAAAGAACATTATTATTTTATCCTATTTGCCCTTTTTCATGAAATCACCATGAAGGTTAATGACCATGCTTATTTTCATTTATCTCCTATGCAGTACTGCGTCCAGACTAGTGCAAAAGTGAACAGAAAAGCACATTTTTTGGGAGTACCTATTTGTCACCTCCTCCACCTGCAGGCCTGTGTTTTTGAAGTACATAAAAATGTCCCAGTGCAGTAGCCCTCAGTGACAATTCCTCTTTGATATAACAGCTGGGCAGGAACAGGGGCACAAGACAAAGTTAAAAGGTCCTTTGCATTTTTTCTCTCTTTCAGTATGTAACAACTAAATATTTTTATCTTTTTAGTTTTATGTTAAAAAATATAAATCTATACCATTCTTTTCTATAATGCTGTAGCTTTTTCTGTTTTCATACATTGATGCATGTGTGCAGATGCGTGAACACACACACACACAAAATGCAAACAAAACTACCAAAAATTTCCTATTAATATCTCTCCTATACCACTAAAAAACACTGCAGCCATCACTGGACAGACTACCCTACAAAACTCTCTCCAATACACCTAGTATGATGTGTAAAAAGGCATTTAATCTTGAAAACTCATATTTGCATCCCAAACCCAAATATTCAGTCATAAACTCCCATGCTCACCCAGCAGACTTCCCTTTCAAAAAGTCCATGTCCATGGACTTTATTTGCATGACTCCCTTTGCAGAACTGTATCTATTACCAACACTTCTATATGTCCTGTAAATAAGATTATGCTGAAAAGCTCACACAAATAATAAAATCACAAAACTTCTGCTCAAGGTAAGGAAAACACATAAATATTACTTTCACGCCCTACTTTTGTAGCTGACCTTAAGACGATTGTGCATGTAGGACTTTCAGAGAGCCCACTGTGAAGACTGACTATTGACTCACGATACTAAATTAAGCTAGGATGTAAAAGACCTCTAAGTAGAAATTGTTCATGGTCCTCAGTTCTTCTTAACTGAAAGGCCCTAAAAAGTCATCTCCAGTCACAAAAAAAAAAAATAAATAAATAAAAAATAGCAGTGTTTGAAAACTGTATAAACAAAGGAGAAATACATTTATTTTTTTTCAGAAACAAAATCAAAAGAAACAGAACAACATGGGAAAAAAAAACAACACACAGACAACAAACAAACCCTTACTTCTCTCTCCCCTTACCATCTACTACTCTTTTCCTTCACCAGCTGTGGCAGATTGCATTCTTCAAAGCAATAGAATAATAAAAAAGGCCTTTTTTGTGGCTGAAGCATACTTTGTCTAGAATACGAATGTTGATGCTGTCATTCATGGTAGCATCACACCAGTGACAAAAGTAAAGGATGAATGAGAATGTCTCCAGAAATTTTGCAACTGAAATATATTAAAAATACTCCTCATGGATTTTTTTTTTTCTGTTGTGGAGGTGGATTAAAAAAGCTCAGCACTGTAACAATGAACTGAAGAAGAAATACACTGATGAGATACAGATGGATTTAAAACAACATCAGAAGAATTAAGAATACACAGGCCCTTCATAGGGACAAAGTTATTTCCTTTCACAGACCTGAGGCCACAGTACTTTTACCACATGCAGTCATCAAAACTTTTCTCCAAAAGCTTTCTGAACTAAATTCCTCTTTTGCCTTTATATTGTACCACCAAGTGTCTTCTCAGAGACACTGATCTTTTTCAAAAGTATAACAAATGATATTTCTCCTTAATTTTTATGTTGGTAAGAAGAAGTCATTTCTTCTTTTAATTGAGAAGAAATAAAGTTTGTGTGCATATAAGGAAACTGAAATACATAGCTGTAGAGGAAAAAAGTTGCTGTTATTTTAGAAAAGAAGAGGAAATGGTTTAAATTACAATATAAGAGATTTTGGTCAGGTAGAAAATGGAAAACATTATACCTTCGCAATGTCAGGGAAGTTGTAGATATTCTTTCACAGGAAGTGTTAGAAAAAAAGTAGACACGTATATGTAGAGATGTCAGATGTAATTAATTCTAGCCATTTAATCTCTCAAATGACCTTTTTTTCCCTATGAATTATTGAAAACACAATAAAAAAGGTAACTTATCTCTCATCAATAGAGTTCAAAACATTCCTTAAGACTGAAAAGACTGCAGAAAAGCAGCCTTTGAAATGCAACACAAAAAAAAAAATGTAATAAGTGAATCAAATCATTATCTGTGTAGGAACTGATTTAGCAAAATACTTGATCATTTGAATAATTTTGAGCATATTGTGTACTTAGGTTCATGCTTAGCTCAATCCTGAGGTTTTTAACATTGTTTTAAACAAGTACTAAAAGAGAGATGACATTGTGTTCTTGGTTGTAGGGTGACAGGAAGAAAAGTTTGAAAGCAGAAGTTAAAGGGCTTCATACAGACTTAATTTTCTTCACTGGGAATATTTTTATAGTTAAAGTTAGGCAGAGGTTTGTACATAGTATTTCAGTAACAAAATATTAAAAAATCAATGCTAGTGCATTAATTAATACACAATCAACTAAGGAAAACACCTACATGGTTAAAATTAATGATAAATTTATAGTATACCTAAGACTTCCTTTTTTTTTTTTTTTTTTTTTTGATATTAAGACAATGAAGTAGCCTTTATTTTTCTCTGTATTTTTTTTCCTTGGGTTTCATTGTTGATTCTTTTTGACAAAATAAACCAAGAACAAAAGACAAACCAGTTCTTGTGAGAGCCAATGCCTGTCTCCTTTGTGCCATCTCTTTGGAACATAAAGTACATACTTTTTTTTTTTTTTTTCCACAGCAGAAGCAGACTCATAGATTTAATTGGTGTCTGGCTGTTTCCATACCACTATGCAGAGTCTCAGTTTAATGTATTGCTAGCCTCCAGTTTGTTAGGACAATACAGGTTTCTCCCCTGGTTAAAGTCTGGATGTAGACATTTCAGTGCTGAACATGTACAGGGGGCTCCTTGTGAGAATTGCTGCCTTACCCCTTCAAAATCTCATGCATATTCTTAGTACAAAACAAAACAAAACAAACAAACAAACAAAACAACAACAACAAAAAAAACCACCAACGAACAATTTAAAAACACCATAAGAACATTGTAGTTTAAAGTACAAGAACAAAATCTGTAATTGAACGCATGCTTCAGTACAGGGTTTCTGATCACTGCTGCTTATTGCTTAGTAAGTTAAGGGACATCTAGCAGGATGAGAAATATGAATTGAATAACTTCTGTATTCAATTTGTGTCTCTATTTCCTACCCTTTTGAGCAGTGTCCAGCCTGCAGCACGGGCCATCTCAAGTAGTGTAATGCCTTTTGTAATTTGTGTCTTTTTTTCCTGATTTGTGGTACCTTTCTACCGTATCTGTTTTCTGAACTTGGATGCTTAGTTAGGTCAGGCTATTTCCAACCTTGCCCTAAGCTTGTTTTCTGAACAGTGTTTTTCCTCTTAAAGATTCTTATTTTTTTTTTCTCCCTACTTTTTTTTTTTTTTTTTTTTAATGAGGTTTCCAGTAGTATACAAAACCCAGAGGAACACAGACTTCTTCGTTCTGCTTTGGGTAACTTTCCATTGTTTCAGGATAAACTCTTCCCCCACAGACATAGAAGAGAACACTGGCTCTCCTGGGTTTCTGCTAACCCATCATCCCAACTTGCTTTTAACTACTTCGTCTGTTCTGAAGGGACACAGTGTAGTCCTCGCCAGCAATACCTTCAATATGGAAGATTTAAATTAAGAAAAAAAAAAAAAGGCTGGGGGGGAATTTTGTAGTAATAATTCTACATCATGAAACAGTCTGTAAATTGCATATAGATAATTATTCATCACAGCTGGTGAACTTATTTGGAGTTGATACAATTTTTTTTTCCCACTAGAACTATTGAGCTCACTGGCAGGAATTGTACTTCTGGGACAGAAAATGATATGAGATCCAGATGATCTTTTTGCAAAAATCTCTAGGCACTTTCGTCTCTCTAAGCTACTTTTACATGATGAGCTAAAATGACTGTGACACGCCATGCTGACAAAACACTCAGGGACTTTCACCCTCCACTTTTCTTCTGTCCCAGATAGTGGAAGAGGGAATGAAAATAACGCTGTGCATTTTTTCTCTTTGTGAAAGGGACTATGTGTAGTTATTATTTGTAATCTGCAAAATTACTGAGATTTATAAGTTTGTAGACTTGCATTTTCTTAGCATTTCTCATAATTGTTACAAGAGGTTTACTGCTCATTTAGATGAACTATTTCATTTTTCTATTGCTATGGATGAGAGATCCATAACAAAACAGATAAACCCAGGAAATGGATAAAACGTCATTGGGTTTTCAATTTAACTTTAATGAAGCAAGTTATAAGTGACTGAAAGGTTAATTTTCACAGCAACCATTAATAGGACTTAATATAGTCATGTTACTTTGTTTGAGATGGAGCCTTGCTTGAAGTATTAAGTTTTCGTTTCATATGGTACCATAGTATTGTGCCCTTGAAACTCACCAATGGTGTGCAGACTGCATAATGAATTTTAGTTAGAAAAATAAACATCAGTGAAATAGAACTAGATCTCTACTTCCATTTTGAACAGACTATGGGTAAAAAATAAAATAAAAATAAAATAAAATAAAATAAAATTTTATAATAAATTTTATTTTATATATATATATATAAAAAAATAAAAAAGAGAGTGACCATGAAGGAGTGGCAGAGACGAAGTGCTATAGACTGACCACAGCCCCCGTCCTCCCGTTCCCCTGCGCCGCTCAGGGGGAGAAGGTGGACGAGGGTGGATGGGGGAAAGGTGTTTTTGGTTTGTTTCCTTTGTTTCTCACTTCTCTAGCTTGTTAGTAATAGGCAATAAATCTTACTATCTCCCTACTCTGAGTCTGTTTTGCCTGTCACGAGAACTGTTGAGTGATCTCCCTGTCCATATCACAACCCTTGAGCCCTTTGCATCATATTTTCTCCCCCTTCCCCTTTCAGGAGGGGGAGTGAGAGAGCAGCCATGGTGGAACACGGCTGCCCAACCGAGTAAAACCACCACAGTCTTGCTTTCTAAAAAGTAAACAGCTATTCTGTCAAACTTCTTAATTGTACAGAAGGAACTTTGGGATCCTGCGGATTTCTGCCAAATAGCTTTGCTTCAGTACAACAATAAGGCCAAATGAATGCACCATAGCTAGTCCCAAACTCAGCAGGAGTGAGCACAGAGCGAGGACACTGACTGGCAAGCAATGACAAATCTTGCGACAGCCCCCAGCTGGCAACTGTGCCCTTCTGACAGAGGTCAACAGCAGAGTCAGCAGAGATAATGCAGGCATACTTGTCAGCTGCTTTCAGCACAAAGTCTTTTGCTGGCACCGTAAACTGAGACTTCAGGCTTCACATTTACATCTCTGAGCTATTAGAACCAAACTAGTAGCTCACTTCCAGTAAAATTGGCTGTCCCTTTCTCCCCTGTGCTCACATCCTAGATGCACACTCCCTCCTTTTCTCCTCCACTGACCTTGGCACTCATCTGACCTCAAAATCAGACAGTCCAATTTGCTTAGCCAACAGAAAACTAACAATATTAACATAGGAATAGATTCCTAATAGTTTAGGTGACTCAGAGGAGGAAACAAAACTGCCCATGAGCTAAGCAGGACTGCTTCCTTTGGTGCAAAATGTTTTTAGATTGGCTCACTTTCATTGCAGAGCTTCATCCTGTGAACTGGAGAGAAATTTGAGAACTTGTCTCACATGGCAGCTGGAGTAGGAAGTTGCTTTCACAGAAGGGAAAGGACAAATAGTTGTGGATTGTAAGGAAGGCACAGCGCAGAATTTGCATGCTGGTGCCCTGGGGTCTTCCAACATTCACATACATTAGTTAGCTATTAAAGCCGTAAATTGTCAGTTATCCACTGCTATGATCTAACTTGCTGCATCATTACTGTGCTACTTTCTAAAGCTGTCAACACTTGAATTCCAACTGTTCCCACAAACAAGCCAGGTAGGATGAAACTAAAGCTTCACTTAGGTTTGTGTTTGCTGTAATTATGAAATGCAATCACAGCATGTGCAGGATACTTGAATTAGCTTCAATCTAGCTATCGCACGTGCTGAAAGCAGTGAAACTGAAATAGTATGGCTTCTGCAGGAGCTATGTCAGACTGGCTAGGACCCTTACTTGGTGTCTTATGAATATTTGCAGAACTCAGAGCACTTGAAGCTTCCTTTGTGACTACCAAAGTTTAGTATTAGCCTAGGCATACAGAAATCAGCCCCCAAACGCAATGCAGATACAGTTTTCACTGGAAATTTTCCAAAACCGGTTGGGAACTATTGTTCCCCATGATCTAGCAAAAACCCCAGCAGTTCCATTTCAGGTTCCCAGGTTTATGTTTTCCAAGGAGAACTTTGAAAGACTTGCCTTGATTTTCTTCAGCAAACTAAAAACATTTTAAAGAAATGTGCCAATTGAAACTGGCCAGCATCATTGGACAAATTATTTCTGATTAATTTCATTTCTCAGATCATTTCTGTTTGCTTAATTGTCATTTGGGCTTTGCTTAGGAAAATAACTGAATTATCCTCTTAAGTACAGCTTCCTAAGTGGAGGAATTGCTTTGCAACATGTTTGTTCTGGATGGTGCAGATGCAGTTCTGGAGCTGAAAACAAAACAAAACCTGGGTCCTAGGATACAAAAATATTGCTATGGAAAAGCATAACAAAAAACTGGAAACATCATTAAAGTTGAGTAGCTCTTATTTTTGTTTAACTGGCAACAAACCCAATTATTTAAAAAATTTACAACTGTGCTTAGGATTGTAACCATGCAATTGAAGCATTATTTGCAAGCAGGGGAGAAAAAGAGAGAATGCAGGCAATTTGCTCTAAACCTGTTCAGCTTCTTGAGCTTAAAACATTTCCATTCTGTTAAATTCATGTCATTCACTCACTGTGAATGTCAAATACTGCCACAAATAAGAGCAGATCGTTTTCCATTTGCAGATCTCAGCCTAACCAAATGAAGGACCAAATCCATGCCAAAGCTTCATGTCACTTTTGCTTGTATGTCAAGAAGTTGCATGCGCTTCTAATTGAATGTCTCCTAATCTTTCAGGAAGAGCAGTTTTTAGGTCTAACATAGGTACACACAGCCTGGGTGGAGCTGGAATCTGCTTCTAAAAGAATATAACTCAATGAAGTGTCCAGAGGATCCTGGTAATAAATAGAAAACATTAAGAGGAAACAGCAATGGTGCAGTCTAACAGTCTCCAGTTAAATATCTGCACTTACATCTCAGTGAATTATAAAGAAGTAAAGTAGGTATACCATGTTATCCTCTTCATTTTCCTATTAAACTATGCTACATAGAAAATAAAGATGCAGGATGCTTTAACATTTTTGTTTCAGGCATTTCATACTTACTTTATAGAAGGGCATGATTCATGTCTCCTTCCTATAATAACTTTATTATATATGAAAAAAAGAAACTATAGCAGAAGCACATTTTATTTAAAACCAAAACAAATTCGTATGATTAAGAAAAAATCCTCCTATAAAACTGGTTCTTTTCTTCCAGAAATCTGAGTGTTTAAAATTGCCTACAAAGGAATATATTTTCTTCCTTCCATGTTAAATGGAGTAAAATCTACATTTGGGGCTTAGCTTGAAAATGATTGTCACTCCAGTGTCTGTACAAGTTAACTACTACCACTGGAAACCAAAAAAAAAAAAAAAAAAGAAAAAAAAAAGTGTAAGATATATGGTATGCTTGTATAATAGGTGCCAAGAAACAAAAAAAACATTATTTTTTCTGTTTTCTGTGCAAGCTGAGTAGTTGAATAATTTGTTTTATTCCTCTAAAGAACAATACACAAACATCAAGTGGGTACAGTACAAACATTGCTTATAATTACAATTTTAATTAACAAAGAGAAGTAACCAATAAATAGCCAAGCTATTTTCATTATTGACAAGCACTTTTTGCTCTAGAGATTTACATTTTAGAGTCCAAATCAGTATTGTTAATGAAGATCCTATATGCAAACTCTGTGAAGATTTCTGTCTGTATACTATTTCAGGAGAATGTAACAGGAAGTGGATACAACAGGTGATGTCATGGAGATGTGCTGGGATGGCCCCCTTGACTGGAGTGTTGCAGTGGAGGGATACAGGCTCTTTATGAAGGACAGGCTGGAAAGATAAGGAGTGGAAGTTGCCCATTGTGGAAGAGAGAAGCTGCAATGCATGGAGCTCTGCCTGTGGACAGATAAAGAACCATGAGCGATTCCTGGAGAGCACTGATGGTAGAAAAGTCAATGAGGAGAGGTGCCCTGCTGGACCTGATTCTCACCAACAAGGAGGTTAGGAGTGTGAAGGCTTCTTAGGAGTGTGAAGGTCAAAGGCAGCCTTGGCTGCAGTGACCATGAGATGGTGAAGTTCAAGATCCTTAGAGCAGTGAGGAGGTCACACTGCAAGCTCACAGCCTTAGAAATAAGGAGATCAGACTTCAGCCTTTTCAAGGATCGACTTGAACGTCAAATATTCCCACAGAAACATCCGACCTTCTTATCTGCCATTACACTTTCTTTTATACTTTAATATTTTCATATTTGTTTCATGTTTCTCCTCTATCACATTTTCACATCCAGATATCCATCGAAAATTCATTTTCTCTAATAGCTGACTCATCCAGAGAAGTGAAGAAATGAGAGCTAAAAGTGTTAATCACAGACTTTCAGAGCCCTTATAAAATTAAATATTAGCTAATAATGATAAAACAGATCAAAGAATGATTAGCATAAAAGCTCACAATCCACTTAATACTAACCCTCAACAGTCTAAATAATAATATAAAAATGAAGTTGCAATGAGTGTAACACGTTAATTGATGAAATACTTAGTCGCTGGAACAATTTACAAAAGTGTGTGGTAGATTCTACATGGTTTTAAGTCTTTATTATTGATCTGCCAGCATATGCAGAGAAAAAATCAGGGAGGCCAAAGCCCAGCACAAGCTCAACCTGGTCACTATGGTTAAAGACAATAAAAAATGTTTTTATAAATATATTAATGGCAAGAGGAGGGTCAAGGAGAATCTCCATTCTCTACTGGACGCAGAGGGGAACATGACTACTGAGGATAGGGAAAAGGCTGAGGTTCTTAATGACTTCTTTACATCTATCTTTATTAACCAGACAACTTATCCTTGGGGCACTCAGCCTCCCAGCCTGGAAGTCTGGGACGGGGAGCAGAAGAAACCCCCCACAGTTCAGGTGGAAAAAGTTAGAGACTTGCTGCTCCACCTGTACTGTCACAAGTCCATGGGGCCAGATGGGATGCATCTGGGTGCTGAGGGAGTTGGTGGATGGGATTGCTGGGCTGCTTTCGGTGGGAGGCCAACAAGGCAGGCGTCCTGGTGGGGGTCCTTCACAGACCACCAAACCAGGATGAGGAGACTGATGAGGAATTCTACAGGCAGCTGACAAAAGTTGCGAAATCGTCAGCTCTTGTCCTCATGGGGGACTTCAACTTCCCAGACATATCCTGGAAACGCAATACAGCTCAGAGGAAGCAGTCTAGGAGGTTTCTGGAGAGCGTGGAAGATAGTTTCCTGATGCAGCTGGTTAGTGAACCTACCAGGGGAAGTGCCCTGCTGGACCATCTGTTCACAGAGAAGGACTGGTGGGAGATGTGGTGGTCGGGAGCTGTCTTGGGCAAAATGACCACAAAATGGTAGAGGTTCTTCACCTATTCTTGGTGAAGTCAGGAGGGGGACCAGTAAAACTTCTGTCTTGGACTTCTGGAGGGCAAACTTTGAGCTGTTCAGGACACTGGTTGGCAGAGTCCCTTGGGAGGTGGTTCTGAAGACCAGAGGAGTCCAGGAAGGCTGGGCACTCCTCAAGAAGGAAATCTTAATGGCTCAGGAGCAGTCTGTCCCCACGTGCCCAAAGATGAGCCACCATGGAAGACGACCAGCCTGGCTAAACAGAGAGTTGTGGCTAGAGCTTAGGAAAAAAAGGAGGGTTTATGATCTTTGGAAAAGAGGGCAGACCACTCAGAAGGAATGTAAGGATGTTGTAAGGATGTGTAGGGACAAAATTAGAAGGGCCAAAGCTCATCTGGAGCTCAATCTGGCTACTGCTGTTAAAGACAACAGAAAATGTTTTTATAAATACATTAACACAAAAAGGAGGATTGAGGAGAATCTCCATCCTTTACTGGATGTAGGGGGAAACTTAGTGATGAGAGATGAGGAAAAGGCTGAGGTGCTTAATGCCTTCTTTGCCTCAGTCTTTAGTGGCAAGATGAGCTGTTCTCTAGATACCCAGTACCCTGAGCTGGTGGAAGGGGGGGGGGAGCAGGATGTGGCCCTCACAATCAACGAGGAAATGCTACAGCACTTAGATGTACGCAAGTCGATGGGGCCAGATGGAATCCACCCAAGGGTGCTGAGAGAACTGCTGGAAGACCTGGCCAAGCCGCTTTCCATCATTTATCAGCAGTCCTGGCTATCAGGGGAGGTCCCAGTCGACTGGTGGCTAGCAAATGTGACGCCCATCTACAAGAAGGGTCGGAGGGTAGACCTAGGAAACTATAGGCCTGTTAGTTGACGTCAGTGCCAGGGAAGCTCATGGAGCAGATTATCTTGCATGTCATCACGCGGCACTTGCAGAGCAACCAGGCAATCAGGCCCAGTCAGCACGGGTTTATGAAAGGCAGGTCCTGCTTGACGAACCTGATCTACTTCTGCGACAAAGTGACATGCTTAGTGGATGAGGGAAAGGCTGTGGATGTGGTCTACCTTGACTTCAGTAAGGTTTCTGACACAATTTCAAACAGCATTCTCCTCAAGAAACTGGCTGCTCTTGGCTTGGACTGGCGTACGCTTCGTTGGGTTAGAAACTGGCTGGGTAGCCGGGCCCAAAGAGTTGTGGTGAATGGAGTTAAATCCAGTTGGAGGCCGCTCACTAGTGGAGTCCCCCAAGGCTCAGTACCAGCTCTCTTCAATATCTTTATCGATGATCTGGATGAGGGGATCGAGTGCACCCTCAGTAAATTTGCAGACGACACCAAGTTAGGTGCATGTGTCAATCTGCTCGAGGGTAGGAAGGCTCTGCAGGAGGATCTGGATAGGCTGGACCGATGGGCTGAGGCCAACTGTATGAGGTTCAACCAGGCCAAGTGCCGGGTCCTGCACCTGGGGCATAACAACCCCATGCAGTGCTACAGGCTGGGAGATGAGTGGTTGGAAATGAGATGAGTGGTGACACCAAACTGGGGGGAAGTGTCAATCTGCCTGAGGGTAGGAAGGACACAAAGCTGGGGGGAAGTGTCAGTCTGCCAGAGGGTAGGAAGGCCCTGCAGAGGGACCCAGACAGGATGGATCAATGGGCAGAGGCCAAGGGGATGAGGCTCAACATGGCTAAACACTGGGTCCTGCACTTTGGCCACAAAAACCCCATGCAACACTACAGGCTTGGGGGAGAGTGGCTCAAAAGCTGTGCAGAGGAAAAGGATCTGGGGGTGCTGATTGATGCTCACCTGCACATGAGCCAGCAGTGTGCCCAAGTGGCAATGAAGGCCAATGACATCCTGGCTTGCATCAGCAATAGTGTAGCCAGCAGGAGCAGGGAGGTGATCATCCCCCTGTACTCTGCTCTGGTGAGGCCGCACCTCGAGTGCTGTGTTCAGCTTTGGGCCCCTCAGTACAAGAAGGACATCAAGGCTGTAGAACTTGTCCAGAGAAGGGCTACGAAGCTGGTGAAGGTATAATTTCAAATACCATGCAGAGAAGCAGTATCTCTTCTCATGTTCCTTCACAGCCCCAAGGGAGAAAATACAAGTTAGTTCAGGGAATGTATAGTGAACAGTACTTAGAGAAGAGGTTGATAGAAAAGGGGAGATGTCACAGTGGCAGCACAGGTGTTCTCCTGTTTCTTGGAATACCTGCCACCTCCAGATAGTTTTATTACTGCTTTGTATTAAACAAGTAGACTGACAGCAGCCTAAATTACAGCTGTCAGAGATGGTCCCAGTCCTTCTTGTCACTGCAGGGCCTGTTGGAGAGTGATGCTGCATTAAGTCTCTGCTGTTTTCTTGCAAAGAACTTATGTCTTTAAACAATATGCATACTACTAAGGGGAAAAATAAAATATATAGGTAAAAGGGTAACATAGTTGTCTTTGGATAATACAGTATTTGCCAGCTATACATGTAGGTTCATTCACACATAAAATTATGCAACATATTTTTGTGAGGTCTTCTCCTTGATTTTATTCAGAAGTTAGAATTATCTTTAAATCTTGGCAAAAGTCATCTCTCTGAGGGCATAACAAACATTTTCTTGCTCAGCAACTCTCCCACCACTACAATATGAATTGCTCTTAAAGTTCAGAGTTTCTGTTAGACACAAACAAGTAATATGAATTTATCCCTCACCAAAAGTTTAACAGCAGAGGCTTCCCTCTGTCTCTGAAATTCACTAATATAGCAGAGATCCTACGTAAACAGGCTTACTTAAATAATTATCTATTTTACAGAAACCCTCATGAAAAAGCTAGTTGAGGAACGGATTTTTAAAAGCATGTAAGGACATGGAGATATAAACAAGCCTTTGGGGACATTTTTTTTCAAATCAACTCAGTTCCCCATCAGATTAGTCTATGTCAGATTCCTTACAGGAGGAGCCATCAACTGGTGAGTTTTTAAGCAGTTCACAAGTAGTTTGCTTGCAGCTCCCTTGAGTTGCTCTTCTGCTGATGTGACACACAGTCAACAACAGAGCCGAGTTGGTACAGACACTTTTGTGTAATTTGAATATTTGGCTCTTTCTTTCTTGCTAATCAAATATTCCCACATTCCACAGTGTTCTCAGCTATGGTACAAGGCCTTAACACAGAGTTTTTTTTCCTAGATCAGGAAGATCAGTCACCTTTGCAACTGAATGTTTTTAAAAATGCCTCTCAGAATATCCATGTTACCCTTTCAACATATTAACATGTTATATATTTTCCTTGTTGGAAGTGCCCTTTATTTTATATATCCCTGGTCTTGAAATGGAAGCTGTTTTGGAAATGAAATGAAATTCTCTAACTTTGTAGAAGAATTAGTCTTTGATAGTAACACCTTTCTCTAAGAGGTGGTAGCAAAGTGGTTCAGGGACTCTGCTACACCTTCTGCTGGATTTATGAAAAAAGTGGTCCTGGCTGACCCACCCAGTATTTCAGACTGTTGAATAAAATATGACTGCACTAGACAGTACCTATGACACTCCGACACATAATATTGATTACAGGCACTCTCATGTCAGACCAATCTACTAGTACATCCTATAATTTATGGATCTTTTACTCCTACAAGGGTTCACAGGAAAACAGTGTTCTCTGGAAGAGGATGCCTCATCACTGCATTGAGGGCATCTCAGGTACAGTCTCCCACTTGACTTTCAGTGGAATCATCAGCTTTTGGCTCACATACCAGTTCCCTGAGACAGCCTCAGAAATCTGGGGTGAAATCTTTTGTAAAAACATATTTATTAAAGAGAAATTATCATGAAGTATGATACTGTTGTAGGCAACATGTTCATTCCTTGTGAACTTGACTGTGGGCCTCTGAAAGAGGGAGCCATGCTTTTTCTCCAGAAAGTTCCTCAAGATAATAAATGCAGAGGTAGACAGATGTCCCAGTGACATAAAAACAGACACAGTGATCCTTTTTGTTCATTATTAGAAAGTTTCTTGACCACAAAAATTCCCTAAATTCACTCTGAGATTTGTAGATCTATATTTAGCTGCTGTCTCACTTTTCTTCCTTTTCTTCCTTCCTTTCTTTCTCTCTCTCTCTTTCAGTCTCTTCCTTTCTTTCTTGTTTCTAAAGAAGCCCCAGTCATCAAGTTTGACTATGTTCTGCAGACTTCAGTAGCTTTTGTAAAGCAGAAGGCTGCACTTCCTGTGGCTAGAGCAAAACGTCCCCTTAGAAAAATCATCTGTTTTTAGTGAGAACAGATGCTCCAAACTGACTTTCAGACTCAAACAGAGATTCCTCTAAATCAGGGTCATATTTGACTGTAGGGTAGCTGAACTTCATTGCTATTGTGTAAGGAGGGAGTACCCAGAGATAAGCTTATTTAAAAGTAATGATGTTCTGTTTTCTAGAATGATATTCAGTCCTTCACGTTTTTTTTTTTTTTTCCAAAAAATTCTGTTCACTTGAATGAAATGTTGCCCATTTATCTGAGTAAATATGCAATACATGCAGCAGTTAAATGCTGTTGGAAATTTAATTTCATTCATTTTTTTCCTATGAAACAATGTCTCTGTAAATGGTCTAATTGTTTAGTTTAAATGATGTTAGATGCTGTGTTAATTTAAAACTAATGCTTGGGTTAAAATGATCAAAATGCTATGGCTCCAATGTCAAATGTTAATGGCCCAAGTGAGGGGCACATGTAAGGAAAATACTGTAAGAAGGTTGAAATAGTTTGGAGTTTGTGTAACAGCCCCTATAACTTTTGTTTCATGAATCGCTATGACAAGCATACAAAATACATAGTATTGAAAATTATATTTTTTTGTAAGATACCAGTAAAAAGAGATAGTGTTTTAAAGATGTTGTATGGCTCTTTATCCTTAAATAGTATTGTCTTATCTAAATATCTCAATATCCAAAATAAAGTTAGAGCCAACTACGATACCCTGTTTCAATCACCCTGCTGTTAGGAAGGTGATATTAGCTTTATCTTGGGGGCAAAGGAATATGCATTCAAGACAACATTGCACTTTGATCAAGAACTGTAATTTGAACTTCTTTTGCAAAAGAAAAATTATGAGTGAACTTTTTCAAAGTAAGCTGTGGACTCTTTCCTATTAACACATTTTTGATATATTTTTGCAAAGTGCTAATGAGCTATAACCAATGTATTCGTATGGAGCAAGAATGCTGCAAACCCTGCTTGAAATTAAGCTATGTCCCCCATAGAGAAGAACATGCACCTGAAACGTTGGTTCCATTTTAACAGTTAAACTGAGAAAATTCCCTGAGACTGGATTTCCACCTAACCAAGGGCTTTTCACCACACAGAGGTACACAAATTTTAGCAGAAAACAATTAGTTTTTATTCATGCCACTCCCAGTGCCAATCAATTTGCTTCCAAATAGTTCAAATTCACTTTTAATTGTTTTCCAGGAGTCCACAAAACTTCCCTACAGTGGTGCTTTACTACAAAGCAGCAAAAGTGGTTAGAGTTGTTTTTTAAATAACTCTTGCCCAAGAGCTTGCCCTTGAAGAAGACCCAGGCATCAACCAAATAATCTTGACAGAAATATATCACAGTGGCCAATTTTTTGTTAGTTTGTTTGTTCTGTTTTCCTTGGTTTTACACAGAAAGAGAAAACACTTTTAAATGATCCTGAGCTGCATTTTCCTTCTCTCTGACTTATAACTCACAGACCAAATCAGCATATGACAAATGGTGACAGTATTAAGCCACTTTCTTCATAAAGCAAGGAAAAGGGAGATGTTCAACAGAGGGACTCAAGGCTCATTTGACCCAGAGCAGCAACAGTGTCTTTGGCAGTGATTTGGATCAGGGGAGCTTTTTACATCTTCAGACTAAGGCAAAATGGTGAGATGTCCTCCAGGAAGATTTCCTCCAGGAGTGAGGCATTAACAATACTGCAGCCTGTATAGAAGTTGTAGGGCAGGACAAGAATTAGACCTGCAGCACCAGAAAAGTTATACAGATGTGTTTAGGGATTCTTTCATTAAATTTAATGCTAAAAATGTTTGTTGTTTGTTTAACCAAATCACAGTTGAAATAATTTTAATTATGCTATAATTAATCCAGAAACTGAAAATGAAACATACAAGAAAAAATCTGCAATCTTAATCCTGAAACATTTCCCAACATATTTTAACTTTTTGATATACAGCTTTTTTGGGGACAATGTTTTCAATAATTGTTTGGAGTAATTTCTCATATCAGCCAAAAAAATACATAACCTTGAAACCCCAATCTCAATTTACTGCTTTCATTTAAGGTTCAAGTCAACTTTATACAGATCCTGAGATTTAGGAGGTCAACAAGTGGCAAAAAATTCTTTCCATCCACCCCTCAGCTCCAAGAAAGGATCATGTTTAGAGAGTGATATATCATGATATATTCAGGACTAGTAGCATTTACAACCACTCCCCAGATGTTTTAAGACCAAGGTAGATAGATGCGATCTAGACCTTTAATGTTATGAGCCAGTATATTTCACAATCCTACTCACAAACATAGCAAAGCACTTCAGTCCTCATTATTTGAGTCAGAAGGTTGTTGTCATCCTCTCCATCCCTGAACTTTTTTATCGCAGTGATTAGAAACGTATTTCTATCTTAGATTTATTCATGATCCAGATGTGCTTATGTAATTTTTTTTTTACCAATACTATCTGTTGTGTAAGTGGTCCTTCTCCCTCACAAGTGTTTATGCCCATGAAGTATTTAGAAAGAACAGTAGTATTCATTTTCAGCTATTTTTTTGCTAGACTACAAAATTTAGGATTTGATCCTCCAAGGTATATTGTGTCTCACTCCTATTTAGACCTCACATTCCCACTGAAACCAATTAATTCAATGGGCACTAGGCTTTTCAGTAAGAAAGCAGGGTCTAAATTGCTGTGAAAGCCTGAACTGAAGCACTTTTGCTTTTCTTTCTTTATCTTTCTTGAACATTGAAAACATAGTGCCAAAGATATAATCTTCTCTGTGCCTTATAAAGAGTTTTTAATATTCTCCGAAGACTTAAAGTTAACTTTGCATTTATCTTAGGTTAACTTTGAAAGGCTGAATCATAACTGAGGTACTGTCTGTATCCAAATAGTGTAATCAAGCTTTTCTACACTTAGTCATTACCAATAAATGATCTTATATGAAAATTATTGTTTGCAAGTCTTTACTTGCCAAGCTGTAACTGTAAAATTTTATTCGAGTTCAGTTACACCACCTGAGGGCATTCATTTCTTTCTACATAATATTTGATCCACTTCTGATTATCCACCCCTTCTAGCTTAACATTTCCACAGCTTGATGTCGTCATTGGACTAACTGTATATCTCAACTCTGACCTTGGAGTAACTCCACTAACAGAATTTCTCCATTCTTCTGGTTCATGCCTCCATACAATTTATTAGTGTTTATTCTGCGGTGTTCAGTTGTGATGTGGAGCAGGATTTGGGAGACAGAAAAATAGAGGGCTGCATAGCTGAAACTTTTCTTGCTCGTGCTTTGGTCATTGTTTTGTAATTCTTGTGGTAATGCTCTGCTTTCTCAGCTCAGTTAGTGGTTGCCCATGTCAATGCTTTACTGAAATCTCTGCAGACTAGACAACCACTTCTTTGGAAGATCAGCTATCAAAGGTAAATACAAGGTTAGTCTAACACGTTTTATCTTTGGTTTGGTTTCATTTCATTTCCTGTTTACTTCAATTAGTTTAAATGTTCTGAAAATCTGATCCATTTGATCTAAAAAGTAAGTGATCTCCTGAATAGGCGATCTATTTATATTTTCCCCAGGATGTTGATTCCAAATTTAGAGCAATTTTTCTATCTGACCAAATGTCACCCTGAAGGTGCAGCTCTCCCAACTGCTCCATGCCTGTAGATGACTCTCAGATGCGCAACTGTGTTGCTATCTGAAACCAGCCAGAGTCAAGCTCATAGATGCTCCATTTTATTACAGCAAACAAGATATTAGAGATAGTAGAGTCTGTCAAGCAAACACATTAAAGAATCACTGTAGTCTTTATAAAAGGTTAGAAATGTTGTCACACCATTAAAAATGCAAGTATTAACTGCACTTAAACAATGACCAAGTTGTTATTCTGATTAAACTTAATTACTAGTCACAGTAATTAGTCAACACTGTTCATGCATTAACCAAATGTATACATTGGAATGTTAAAGGCATGACATTCTGTTCTTGTTTATATGATCACCACACCAAAAAGGAAAATATTTGTGTACTGGTCCAAATAAGTTTCCAAACAGCATCTTAAATTCCCACTTGAATAAACTCTGCAGAAGATTTTGCCAGTGTATTTAACATTAAAAACCTCTGGCGATCCCTCCTAATATTTGGCAGTGAAAAATCTCTGGTACTTACAGCCTCTCCCTGCAACTTCCCCAATTAAGTCCAAGCATTAAATGGAAAAAGCTAGATGTTTTTCATGTACTGAAACTATCCTTTCTTAGAGGAATGTGGACAATACCTTTAGTTATATTTTACAACACAAACAAAAAACTAAAACACAAGAAAAATAACATCTTTTTTCTCCCATTATGAAGGATTAAGTGATCTTGATCTTTTTATTTTTATTGCACCATTGTGACATGAAAAGCATTATAAAATTGCTTTGCCTTTCAGATGAATAAATGTATTGCTTTTGACATGCAGTTATAAAATGATAAAATACTGGTTTTCTCAGTGTTTGGTCATACCTGTAACTTCCTATGTTTTTACAGAGCTTCTCCTGGAGGTAAATTCTTAGATTAGCATGTGGTAATTTAAGAAGATTTCAGAACTAGGAAATATTTCAGAACTAGGAAACAGACAACTCCACTTGTTCAGTAGGTTACTCTTGCTCATCGAGCAAGGGTAGGAACATCAATGCAAAGTCAACAGAGAATCCTGCAACAACTTTCACAAACAGTGCCTGTACTGTAAGGCACATACTAGTTATCACTGGATGGAATCAAAAAATTCTCCTTTTCCTTGCAGTTTAATAAAATTCCTATTAATATCTGCAGTAAATTTTATTAAGAAAAAAAATTGACAATAATTAAAGCACTAGAATTACTTTAATTACAGTAGGAAGCATTTCCTAAGCAAAAATGGCTGTAAGTTATGGAATCTGTGGAATTATCTTGCTATAATTTATTGTAAACAAAAGCAGAAAAATATTGTCATAATTAATGTTATAAATTTAATAAATATACATAATATTTTATGCAGAAATGTGACAGTAGGGACTGACCTTAATTTGAAATGAGAAATGTAATGATTCAATTTATATGAAATGCTTGTAACAAATTCTTTGGACTGTATTTGTGGAAAAACATGTTAGTCAGCTGATTGGCTGCCTTCCTTTGTTATTACTGATATATCTCATGAGTAATTAATTTTAAATTTTGTTCATGTAACCTCTAGAACTTGGTCTAATAATCTTGAAATTTGCATCCACTGAATAGATTTTAGATGTTTAAATAATAGGGACAAAATACACTAGAAACTTATTTGCAAGTGATTTTATGACTTACAACTCTGTAAAGAAAAATATATTAAATATCTTAAAGCTCAAATCAAAAGAAAATTAACTTGCTGAGGTATATGCCTTTTTTTTTTTTTTTTTACCTTGTCTCCATAATTAATCAAAAAGGCTTTCTGTTTTAGTATTTTAAGCTGGCTTCTAATAAATATTGTGGATAATTAAAGTATATTGCAATCACTAAGTCCCATATGAATTTTAGCACACGTGATCTAGCAGATATACAGGTTTTTTTCTGCCTCTCCCCTTTCTTCCCCCTTACCCTGTGTTCCTTTCCCACTCAGATAGCCTTTAATGAGCTCTCACCATCTGATGACTGCAGGAAAATGGTATCTTATCAATAAAATATTTTAACCACCTTTATAAGGAAGGCAGAATAGATTACATTAGAAATATTTGCAAAGCTCTTTCTTGGACAACCATTGGCTTTGAATAAACACATTTAGATTTACAACAAGAGTAGCAGGAGTAAACTATACAGCTAACTATTATGATAACTTGCTCATTTGCACTTTAATGAATAAATTATTATGCTGTATCAGTTCTGTTCTGCTGTCATGATAAAAATTGCATTTATATAACCTTTAATCAGTTTCATTATAAGCAAAAGGGAAAATTTGATTTTGAGATGACAAACACCTTTTTTAAATACACTGCTTGGTTTTGAGAATTTATAAATGGTTTGTAGAAACATGCAAAAGGAAAAGTGTTATTAGAGGTGTGACTACAGTAGTTAACACTGTGCTGAGCACTAGAATGCTTAGAATGAATAGGCTGTGCGATTCATATTTTCACATGCCTGAACTATAGAATCACAAAAATCACAGAATCATAGAATTGTAAAAATCATAGAATACCCTGAGTTGGAAGGGACCCACAAGGATCATTGAGTCCAACTGTTGGCTTCACACAGGACCACCCAAAACTGAGACCACGTGTGTGAGAATGTTGTCCAAATGCTCCTTGAACTCCAGCAGGCTTAATGGCATGACCACTGCGCTGGGGAGCCTGTTCCAGTGCCTGACCACCCTCTCAGTGAAGAACCTTTTCCTAACATCCAACCTGAATCTCCCCTGTCACAGCTTCATACTGTTCCCTTGGGTCCAATTGCTGTCACCACAGAGAAGAGATCAGCACCTGCCCCTCTGCTCACCTCACAAAGAAGCTGTTGGCAACAACGAGGCCTCCCCTGCTCTGCTCTGGGCTGAACAAACCAAGGGTCCCTGGCTGCTCCTCATATGTCTTGCCCTCTAGACCCTTCACCATCTTTGTAGTCCTCCTCTCTAATAGTTTTATGTCCTTTTTATATTGTGGCACTCCAAACTGTACATTGTACTCAAGGTGAAGCCACACCAGCACTGAGTAGGAGAAGCCCTTCCCTCAACTGGCGAGCAATGCTGTGCCTGATGCACCGCAGTGTATGGTTGGCCCTTTTGGCTGCCAGGGCACACTTTTGACTCATATTCAACTTGCCATCAACCAAAACCCCCAGATCCCTTTCTGCGGTACTGCTTTCCAGACTCTCATCTCCTAGTCTGTACACACAGCAAGGTCTGCCTCTTCCCAGGTGCAAAATCTGGCACTTGCTCTTGTTAAGCTTCATATGGTTGGTGATTGCCCAGCTCTCATTTGTCAAGATGTCACTGCAAGACCTCTCTACCCCCAACAGGGTCAACCGCTCCTCCTGTTTTAGTGTCATCCACAAACTTACTCAGTATACCTTCAATTCCTATATCCAAATCATTTATAAAAATATTGACGAGAACCAGTCCTAAAATGTAGCCCTAGGGAACTGCACTAGTGACTGGCCACCAGCCTGATATAATCCCATTTCCTACAACCCATTGAGCCTGCCCTGTCAAGCAATCATTCACCCACTGTTTTATGTTTTTATCATATATTTTTATCATTTAATTACAACAACTGGCTTCCCTTGGTCAACAAGATGGGTGACCATATAATAAAAAGAAATTAAGTTCCTTAAGTCAGACATTCCCCTCATGAACCCATATTAGCTATAGCACTTACAGGATTTCCTTCTTGTGATTTACTTTGCTGCTACTCCAACTGCTGTGTCTAAATGTGTTCCAGGGTAAACCTGGGAAGCAGATAAACACTACACAGGCACTTCCTGTTCCGCCCAGTGGGACTGTGTAAGAGAAAAAGAAGAGTAAAGGCAAGAAAACTTGTGGGTCAAGATAAATATTGATAAATAAGCAAAAGACAAGTGGAAGAAGAGAGAAAACAAAACAAATGAAGCAAAGACAATCACTCACCAACTCCCTTGGGTAGACTGATGCCCAGACAGTTCACAAGCAAAAGAGGTCTAACCTTCCCGAATTCTCTCCTCTCCCTTCTTATTACTGAACATGATGTTTTACAGCATGTTATATCTCCTTGGTTAGTTTGCGTCATCTGCCTGGTTGTGTCCCCGCCCAACCTCTAGCACACCTGCGATCTATTCACTGGACAAGGGCAGAATGAGAAACAAAAACCTTAATGCTGTGCAAACACTGTTCAGCAACAGCTGAAATAGTGTGTTATCAACACTATTTTGGTCACAAATCTACAACCTAGCACCAAAACAGATGCTATGAATAAAAATGACTCCATCCCAGACAGGTCCAATATAGAAGGAGGGAAAAAAGCCTTGTGTGTGTATGTGTGTGTATACCTTAGACTATGTCTGTGGATTGGACATGAGACCAGTTAACTCCAACAGTACTGAAATCTATTGTTAAACGGTGCACATGCATTTTTATTATACAGGTGTAACTCTCTCTGTTCTTAATTTTTTGGTATCTATAAATCAGGACATTAAATGTCATTGGTTCCCATCCCTGGGAATATTTTAAGTTCTAATATTCATGTCCTCTGTGAAAGTATAAAGATATATTAAATTTCACTTTATTCTCCCCTTTGTAGAACACTTTTGTTTTCTATTGTCATTTGACCTACTCAAAGCTGTTCATAAATTTGAAGGGTAACCTAAATTCATAGACAGCTCTGATACACATCAAAATACTCAACCTGGTATGAGATACACAAAATTCAGGGTTGGAAGGGACCTTAAAGCTAACCCAATTCCAATCCCTGCCATGGGCAGGGACACCTCCCACTAGGTCAGGTTGCGCAAAGCCCCATCCAAACTGGCCTTGAACACTTCCAGGGATGGGGCATCCACAACTTATCTGGGCAACCTGGTCTAGTGCCTCACCACTCTCTAAGTAAAGAATTTCTTCCTTAATTCTTCCTAATATCTAATAACTTCCTTATATGTATAGAAGATATCGTCTAATATCCTTAAACATTTTTTTTTTTTTTAATTTTAAAACCATTACTCTTTCTCCTACCACTATACTCCCTGACAAAAATTCCCTCCTGAGCTTTCCTGTAGGCCCCCTTTAGGTACTGGAAGGCCCCTATAAGGTTTGCTTGGAGCCTTCTCTTCTCCCGGCTCCCTCAGCCTGTCTTCATAGAAGTGCTCCAGCCTCTGGATCATGTTCAAGGCCCTCCTCTGGACTTGTTCTAATAGGTCCACATTCTTGTGCTGGGGGCCCCAGAGCTAAATGTAGTACTCCAGGTGGAGTCTCACGAGAGCAGACCTGAGGGCAAGAATCACCTCCCTTGACCATGCTTCTTTTGATGCATCCCAGGCTTTCTGTTCTACAAGTACACATTGCTGGCTCATGTTGAGCTTCTCATTAACCAACACCTCCTCATCCTTCTCCTCAGTGCTGCTCCCAGTCCATTCTTTGCCCAGACTGCGTTTTTGTTTGGGATTGCCCTGGCCCAGATGCAGGACCTTACACTTAGCCTTGTTGAACTTCATGAGATTAACACAGGCCCACCTCTCAAGCCTGTCAAGGTCTCTCAAATGGTTATTTGATTCAAAATACATGCTACCTTCCAGGCAGGAACCTGAAACTAGAACCTTTTCCTTTCAAATAAAGATCAAATCATAAATTTGATATAGAATATACCATCCTTACCATGAGGAACCAGGAATATCTACTGATTTATCCTCCGTCAGAAGGTGGAAAATGTGGATTAGACCCTGGCTTCTGCCTTGCAGGGGCTGAATCCATGTCAGTAGGTGCAAAATGTGATGATATGAGATTGCCACATAAGACTGAAAGAGAGATTTGGGGATTTATGTTTTGAACCACAACATGAAGCGGAAGATAGGGCAAGAATGGAAAACTTGAGTCATTTCACAAATGTAGCCCTCAGTGTTTTAAAAATATCATGGTTTTATCTTTACTACATTCCCATGAAGTAGCAAAACTCCCAGCCCTTGTAATAATCACAGACAGATGAGCCTTTGTCTCACCTGCAGCAAGGGATTTTTAGGAGAAAATAAAAAGGTGGAAATAAACTACATACATGCTACTCATAGTCAGGAAAACATAGCTCATGATAAATACAATTTCTGAAGGATTTTTTGCCTAGTTGTGACTGTGTACTACTGTAAGTAGCTTGAAATATTTCCCACATTTTATTTTCAATAAGGAGTTGAATAACTCCAATTCCTTATTTACCCTTATCCCATGAACAGACTTTCCTAACATCCTGCTGATAATGAGAGCTGGTAAATTTACATAAATAACAGTGTTGTTTTGTTTAGTTGTGTTTTGTTTCCTGCTAGTTCAATAGTATCCCAGTAGAATATTTATTTTACTTTCCATGAGTTTTAGTAATATCATTTCATTCTCTACCTTGGCTCTTTTTTTTTCTTCCTTTTTTTTTCTTCCTTCCTTTTTTTTCTTTCTTCCTTTTTTTCTTTCTTCCTTTCTTTCTTTCTTTCCATTCAGAAAAGTTTAATTAACTCAATTTTGAATACGAATTAGCAAATGCAGTGTCAGTTCATGGTAATAGAGAGAACCAACAAAGATTCACAGTTGAGGCAGTGAATCCACATCATGAAATAAACATTCTTTACTTAAATTCTGTTTTCACAGCTTGTGACATTTCAGTGATTCAAATCATGTTGACTGCTGCCACAGTGTCCCTCTTGAGAGGAGAGGGGCATAATAAAGGTTTTCAATTTGTCTGCGCTGGCTTAGCTTAGTGGAAACATCAAGTGGAGCTCTCACATTTATAATGAATATGATTAAAGAATATATTTGTAAAAATGCATACTTGAAACATGGAAACAAGATTAGAAACAATGTTAAGAGCATTGAAGCATATTTAGGAGGAGGGCTGTACATTTTACTAAGATCTGCAGGGCATTACTTATATTCAAGTCTCTCAAGTATTTTAATAATTTATTTGTTCTGTGTTACATTGATTAACAGCTGGCAGACACATTCATGTTTGTTTCTAGACAAGGCATGTGTTGTCCAGTAGTGAGTGATCTTCGCTTTTGTGGTTCAGTTATTTCAAAGAATAGCTTTTGAGGACCAGGAAAAGAACAGCGGTGTCAGGAGGCATTAAATTGGTTTGAGAATCTGTCAGCTTAGCTGATCTTAGAAATTCAAAAGAGCAAATATGTGAAGTAGCATCTTATCATATGTCTTCTCTTGAAATCTAAAATTAAAAGGTGATATGAGACCATAACATAATGATGTTAACATGTAAGGACGCAGTGTCAATGTCTAAGGCACAAGATAGTTCCTTCTTTTGCTGACTACTTCATTAAGCATACCTCAATTATGTTAAAGAGTAGTGGCAAAGCATAGGGAATTATGGATCATTTAAATTCATTATTTACATAAGCAGAGTATTTGGTTGCCATTGACAGAGTTATGTCTTTAGCCACATTCTTATATTAGGAGCTCTGGGAATTCTTCCCACCTGCTTGGAACATATTTTTGAGGTTTTCTCACCACCTCAGCTTTTCAGCGTCAACACTGAAGCTGAATATGGAAGCACAGTAATATCAGAGGTCTAAAAGCGTTAACATAAAGAGTAGTAAGGAGGCTGAACAATGATGATCAGAAAATCACACAAAAAGTATTCAAGGAACCAATGGATTTGGGTTACCTCTTTATCTCTTCAGTAAAACTAACAGAAGACATTTGGGAACTCAAAGCATAGCTTTTATTTATAATACTTGTTATAGAAATTACTCCAAATGTTTAATTCAAAATATCACCATTGCAAAAAATCTATAAATTTAGTAGTGAGAAAATGAGAAACATGTTCAGCTACAACACTCAACCTTTCTCTTTTCCTCCCACTCCGAAGTCTAGCAGAGGATATGTCTAAATTTGATGGAATGGTACAGTTTGTGAGATCAGGAAAGGACTGGAATACTGGAGATTTTCCTTAGGTATATTTAATTTCATTTTTTTCTGGGCAAGTCAGTACTTTCATTTAAATCATCAACTCCTATACTTTTTTTTTTTTTTTCATTCCTTTTTTTTCCATTACTTTAATATCTTGGATGCATAATTCCACTTAGAACTTCAGATAAAAAAGTAACATTGTTTATGCTACAGTCATTACCTCACAGCAACCTTAATCTATTTGCCCCCAAATTCAGGCAAACACATACCCCTCTACTCTTTGAAGATTTGTATCACAACCCACACCTCTGGACACACTCTATCTCAACAAAATTCTCATTTCTTCTGTTCTTTGTCAAATTCTCCTCATTTTCCTATTAAAAAATGATGTTTATTTTTAACTATATTTCACTACATCATACACTTTTCAAGCATATATATCTTTATATCGTCTACCCAATTTGTCTACAAATACACTAATCTTCTAACAAATTTCAGTTCTGCAAAATTAAACAGTATCCAGACATAGAATATCCATACAAAATGTGCTTGCATTTATACAAAGTGCACATACATTTCAGGGTGCATGATATATATATATGGAGAGAGAGAGAAAGAGAGAGTATCTACTTATATATATGCATACCAACATATAAACGTGTGAGTGGTTGTACATATTCATTCATCCAAATTTTTCCATTTCCTACTAAAATAGTGAGTGACAAAACCAAATAAGATTTCTTTTTTCAAAACAAAACACTGAAATCACAGTGAAGTATTGCTAGCATCACAACCTTACTTGTATTCCAGTTTAGCTTTCTATGAATTAAAATAAAGACATATAAATGATGCTTTCTGATTAAATGAAGGAATCTTGTCCACTTATTTCAAAATGTATGTTTAATTATTTAATTGTGCTTTGATTTACATTACTGTCTTTCCCTCCCCCTGAAGTTTCTTTCATCTCTTATAATGTGCTCCTTGTTGGAGATTTTTAGACACAGAAAAATGCTTTAGTAAGACAGATGTTAGTTAATCTTCATGAGTTAATACAGTACAATAGAAGCCAAACCAAACCCTGGACTGCATTTTTCTTTCATACTTTCTTTCTATGAAAAGGAAAAAAAAAAAAGAAATAGAGTCACTATTCACTAAACATCCTCCTTAGTACAGCATAAGCATAGATTTACTGCAGTGCCGTAATCTTTCCATAGATTGGACCACAGATTTTGTTCCCCAACTTCTACAGGCTACCCGTTAATTCCCATCTTCCCTTCCTGTGGTCATTCACATTCTTTACCTCCTGAGGTCCTTCCAGCCTCCAGACAAGTGTCCTAGGACATCTGGCAAATACTACCCTCTCCCTCAAAGAGATCTTTACCACTTGCCTTTTCCCACATGCCCACTCCCCTCTGGAGTCTTTTAAAGTAAAGAGCTTTGCAAAGCTAAATACTACTCAGGAGCCATATTCATAGACAGAACTTCACTCTGCATATGGAGATATATAGATATATATTTTAGGATACCTCTGCTCTTAAGGATGTCAGTTCTTCTTACCACATTTGCAGACCCATATTACTATTTTAATTTTACTGTCATCCATTAAGAAGGGAATAATTATTTCAGATGCTTATCTATCTTTAAATAAAAATGTGTATCTTTGTTCTCTCCAAATCTCCAATTATCTACCCTTTAAAAGGGAAGACAGTATTCCATGTACCATTTTGTTTCAAACAAAGATTTCAACTTCTCCTGCAAGAGCCTGAAATCTTTTTACTACAAGGTTAGGGTTTGTACTGGATCTGGCTGGGATGTTAACTTTCCCTGCAGCAGCCCATAGAGTGCTGTGCTCTGCACTTGTAGCTAGAACAGCACTGGTATCACACTAGTGTTGTGTCTGCTGCTGAGCAGTGCTGGAACAGCATCAGGACTCTCTCTAACCCTCCCAGAGTCAGCAGGCTGGGGGTGGGCAAAAAGTGAGAAAGGAACATCACCAGGGCAGATGACCTAAACCAACCAAAGGGATATTCCATACCATATGATGTCAAACTCAACAATAAAAGGAACGAAAAAGAAAGAAGAGGGGAGGGGTGGGCTCTCATTGCAAAAACATCTGTCTTCCCAAACAACAGCTACATGTGTTGAGTCCCTGCTTCAAGGACATGGTCAAGCATCGCTCATTTGTGGGAAGTAGAGAGCAATTTCTTTCCTCTGCACTTCCACACAGCCTTTACTTTTTTCTTTTATCTTTTTTTTTTCCCTCCCCTTTCCCCTTTCCCTTTTTTTCCCTTTAGTTAAATTGTTTAACTAATAATAACTTTTTTCCTTAATATTTTTTTCCCTTTAATTAAATTATCCTTATCTCAACCTGTGAGTTGTTCTTTCCTTTACTTCTTCCCCTCCTCTTGTGAGGAGGGGGAGTGAGAGAGCAGTTCTGGTGGAGTTCAGCTGCCTAGCAAGGTAAAACCACCACAGGGTTAACCTAAATTACATTAAGACAGAACTAAATTAAAATTGAGATTATGAACAAAATATTTGGGTGATACATAACAATGTACAATTGCAACTGTTTCATAATGTAGATTAGCTGGCAGACAAAATAGTATATTTCAACATAATGGAACTCTTCTGTCTAGGTTGCAGGAAATGTTCTGAAGATTTCTAAAACAGTACTGCTGGGCACTAGCACTTCAAATATTCAATAGTTTCATTTGCTACATTTAGAGTATGTGAATCTCATTGTAGTTGATACTGAAGAAAAATCTAAGGGTCTTGTCTGTTTAAAAGTACTCTTGATTTATTTTCTTTCCCCTACATTGTTCTAATTTTTAAATAATTTCGGAAGGCAAACTGATAGCTTTATGTTTGTTTTCTAGATTTTAAAAATTTGCATTCATACAGTAGCTTTTATCCAATGTAAATACATCAGTATTAGAAAAGCTTCTCGCTAGTTTTTATTTGTTTGTTTTGCTTTGTTTTGTTTTGTTTTGTTTTAATAAGGGCAGATAGATTATAATGCCTGTCAAATGCAAGTGACTTCTGGATGATGAAAATCATTGGAACACAAGCATATATGCTGCATGATACTTTCTGCTGGCAGGTAAAATAAATAAGTAGATAAATAAAATATTTATTTATATATGAAGAAAAGGAGGGGAAGGGAAGGGAAGGGAGGGAGGGAGGGAGGGAGGAAGGAAGGAAGGATAACCATTTCATGTTAAACAGTAAAATGTTATAATTTTTCCCTTAAACTCAAAAAGTTGGATATGCTTTCTTAGCATTATACATAGCATTCTATTCAAACTGAAAAGAAACATTTGGATATTTGTAACAGAAGCTGAAAAAACACTCATTCAAAATTTATTATTTTTCCATTTTAGTGAAACCCAGAGGTTATGGGATATGGAAACCCCAGGTTCCTTCTTCTGCCTGAGAGGATCTAAACCCATCTCTCCAATCTTCTACAAAATTATTCTAGCCATCAAACCTCAAATTAGTTTTGAGAAAGGAATGCTTTCTGTCTTGCCTCTCTTTGAAAACAAATCTGTGCTAACTGAACTTCCCTATTCTGCTTTCTCACAACATAAACAACTGAAAATTTTATAGAAGTGAAACAGTGCCAGCAGGGAAAAAACCAAACCAAACCAAACCAAAAAAACAGGAAGACACATATCTGACTTCATAAACACAAGCTAGGAGTTTCAGATGAGTACTGTAGCAGTTTGGTCTAATGTCTGGACCAAATTAGACCATCAGTAGTTTTAATATGCTTCTCTGACATCCCCAAAATGTTTTCTAACTTGCAGATTAAGTCCTACTCCTAAATTTAGAGTTGAAATGAGAAGCATCAGGCTTCCTCAGTTGTTATATTGAAATTGTTTCACATTATTGATTAGTAAAAGAGAATAAAAAATCAACTTACTACAAATATCCATTGAGATGGAGTCCATCCCAGATGAGACCTTCTATTAAATTTAATACTAATCTGAACACATTTTTGGCATATATAAAATTACCTGTCAGCAAATACATTAATTGCTGGAAAAAAATATGATGTTTACCTCAAATTTGTTGTGAAGCATGTCTTTAAATAGAGCATTACTTTATGTCAAGTTGGTGAAAAAATGCATTATGAAAAATTGAGTGAATAGCTGGAATATGTTTGATCATTATCTTTTAATGCCTTTCGGACTGAGGTAATATAGAAGTTTTCTCACTTGGAACAAGATCACTGCTATAGGGTTTTCAGAAATAAATTACGTGGGGAAAAAATGGCTGGAATGAATAAACAAATGAATAATATAACTTTTCATACATTATTGATATAATTTGTCAAATATTAATAATAAAAAAAATACTAAGTGAAGGAGAAACACTTGTATTTATATTACCTAACCTAAAACAGTATGAAATCTAGTATTTGGTTACAGGTTTTATGATTTCCATATCAGCAGTGGCATCTCTTGGGCAACTCTGAGGTCTGTGTTTACATGAACAAGCTACACCCCTGTAAGTGTTCCAAGAGTGTCTATGTTACACAGCTCATTGTTCATTAAATATCAGAGATATTTAAGCTTACTGACAGGAGCAATGCTGCACTAAACTAAACTAAATACTTTCTCTACAGAGAGGATTCTTCTACAGAAATAATAATAATAAAAGCAAAGCAAAACCCCTAACTTTCCACTTCAGTCTTTTCAATCAATTATATTTTCCAAGTTAGCAATGTTAATTACTCTCTGTTCCTTAACATTTTAGATCATTTTGAATTGGATATGCAAAAGTTTCTAATAGCAAAGTTGGAAACTGTCGTGTCTCCACAAAATGTTCAGAAAAACTGTAAACACAAAGATCCCTGTGTCCCCAGTCGTCCTGGGCTTATACACACTCAATGAAAATAACTGACAATTTGTTCACTGACAGGGAACTAACTTATGGATCTGTTCACAGTGAGTAAATATAACCTTTGCATTTCTCTACTTTGAACACCAGGTAAGGACATATCTGAAGTTACATGAAATCAACAGATTAGAAGAAATAAAGCAGCTGAAGTAAGTTTGGGAATCTAGGTGAAGCAGGTATAAAAGGAGAGTTTGGTGCTTTGGTATTTAGCGCATTTTTACACCATTTGAGCTTTCAAGATTTTTCTTTTGTTTTGTTTTAATGAATACTGTGTGAGCAAGAGACTGTCATGGTCAGAACTTGAATCCTGATACTTTTATGAAAACTAGTTCTCAGTGCTGGCACAGTAATTACAGTGGGTCAAGACAGAAAATCTAGCTCAAATTTTCAGGAAACTAGAGTTTGAGAAAGCTGTATATAACCAATATTCACAAAAGATGGATGTGACACTTAAACAGATGGCTTAAAAAAAAATTAAAAAAATGTTTCTAACCCTAGAACCTTTTATTACTTCAGATCTCAGTTATAGAAATTCATTTCTTCATAACTTTATGTTATTAAATAAACCCATAGAATTCAGTAAAGCTACTTACAGTTAGAAGTATTGTCCTACTGGGATCAGGAAGTACATAATAGTCCAATGCACTGTTATATGCTTTAGCTATTTATTTATTTATTTATTTATTTAATCTGTGCATGAGTGAAGATGTATATAGAAATATACAATTTCTATGAAAGCTGTGACAAAAGCAAAGCTTACTGTATGTCATAAAGTAAATCTGCTGAGCAAAAACCAGAAAATAATCACAATAACCTCTGTGGCAGTGACAGTATTGGTTATATTGTAGGAAAATGAATTAAAACAAATAATAGCTTCAAAAATCCTAACATAAAATCTACAATGCAGTTGTACATTTCCTCAAAATTACTTGAAATTTCTAAATAGAATGCAGTGAAAAAGTAGAAAAGGAACAGAATGAATTATTTTGCTTCATTGTAGATCTCTTTTCCACTGTGCTGGGCAGTGTAACGTTATAGGGCATGCACTTTGGCTGATTCCTTCGTTCTCTTTTCGTCCTTTGTTTTATTATAGCCTCTCTGCACAGTTAGAGAAAAGACTGCATTTGGGATAACTAGTAGAAACTTCAGGAAAACAAACAGGGACTTCTGGAGATACAGGAGAATGAGGGCAAACAAGTCTTTAAACTTGGAAAAAAAATCTATGGGGTTGAAAAAAATACAGTGGGGAACCTTAGTTTTCTTGGCATTATGCATTGGATTATTCATAAAAAGCAAGTCTAGATATACTTGTGTGAGCCTGAAGAGCTTAATAGATGCTAGAAAGTAAAAATGCTATTATGCCACAGCACTTACATACTATTTACATACTATGCTCTTAACTTTTAGAAAAATGTGAAAAAGTGTCAGTGTTGGAATTAGATTTGTGAGAAGTTGCTCAGGATCTTTCAAAATTTGGTAACATGAAAAAAGCTGAAAAAGATTTTTTGCTTTTTATAAACTGGGTAAGTAGGAAATGTAAGATGTGATGTTACGCTCTCCCTGTTCTGCATAATATTCTATATTGCTCGGGCAAGTTTTTAAGCCTAAGTCTCAGCTCCATATCTGTAAAAATATAGCTAGTAGTCCTTCCTCTACACTGTCCTTGTCTCTCTTGCCTACTTAGAACCTAGGCTTTTCAAACCAGAGAACATAGCGCAGTGTATCTTTTGAGCTCTTTAAAGGTTTCTAGAACACTGATACCAAATGCATGTCAACTGTTCTACTAAATGGGAAGCAAAAGGATGCATATAGCAAATGACTGTAAACACACAGAACATAGATACTTTGTTAACACCATTTGAGAAAACATTCTTGAAGAAGAGACGTCTGTAAGGTATAAAGGAAAGAAAAAATACAGAAAAATGTTCTAAGGAAGCCCAGAAAGGTTTAATGTCCAGTTAATATGAATGATTTAGAGCACCTTTTTAATCCTCAAATCAGTCTGTGCAAAACTGATGAGCACAAAATTAGAAGAAAAAGAAGCTGAGATGCGATTAATGTTTCTTAGTATCAGCCTTCATATTCTGACTGCTACACTGTTAGAGGATAAAACTGCTCTGTGACCTATATGTTGCCCTGCAAGTAGATGCATGCTGAAGATGCATAGTTATTTCTAAATGTGTATATCCACATACTTATCCAAACTGTTTTCAAGAGACACATACTTATCCAAACTGTTTTCAAGAGACACCCAGAAGCTGAAGAAAACATTCTGTAACAGTCTCAATTCAAAACAAAACAAAAACAGAGAAACAAAGAAACAATAAAAAAAACAAAACAAAAAAAAACCAAAAACCAACAATCCCCACCAAAATGCAGTTGAATCAATTCCTGCTGTTTAAACACTGTAATATAATGAATGAATACAAACACAGTAAAGCACAAGAAAACACCAAGAGGTTTCCAAATGCTCCTTTTATAGAGAATTTGTACATCTCATTGTATGTACATCTCAATGTGTGTACATCTACATACATTTTGTACAGTACATCTACACACAGTTTCAAACCTGTTCTCTGAGGTTTGTTTATACCCTGTAAAACATTCAAGCAGGCCTTGCAGCACTGACCATGAGCAAGATCAAAACCTCTTTTTTTTCTTGTTGTGCACTAACTGCCAAATTACAGAAACGTTTCCTCTTTGTCTGAGTCGGTGAATCTGGGTAATTACTGTTACTATGTTTAGCTTTTATTAGTCATAGTGGAACAAAGAGTAGTGAGAATTCAATACATGTGTGCACATCCCCTGGTCCAGCTAAACGCAAAGGGCTAGGGCATTGATTTAAGAAAAGTGGAAGGGAATCACCTCACTAGTAGGAAGATATGCAATTCATTTATCCCAAATACTGGATTAGCACAATAATTGCAGGGTTATTGGATAAACTCCAATAGCAGTGCTTTACCTTAAAGCAGAAGTGAAATAAATATGGCCATTCCTACTAACCCTTGTACGGTACATTAGTCACATCATGGTTTATGAAGGATAACCTGAACACACCAATTATGTTATATCCCCCTGGATACATGAGAAATGAGAATGCACATCTACTCTGATGATCTTAAAACAAAGGTTAGAAGAGAACATACTACTTTGCTCAGTGATTTCTGGATAGAAATTCTGTACATGAAGAAACAATCCTTAAGCATATGGTGAATTTAGCGATAAAATCTTTGGCAACTAGAAGCTAGGTAGACATTTTTAAGATTATAGTTTTGGACTAAGATGAATTTGAGAGTATCAGTTAAGTGACTTTATAAATCTACATCTGTGGCAATGCAGCAGCATTTCTGTTAACATGGTGTCTCTGAGATTCCCTCTGGTGACAAATCCATTTACTTTACATGTCAACCCCCTGGTGCAGCATTGCAGTTCACTGCACCAGTTGATACAGCTACTCACTCTGAAAACAAGATCTGCATCTGCTGTTTTTCAGTTATTTCAAATTACACAATGCCACAGGTATCTTGTTCTTTGGGGAAGAAAATCTTCACTTTTTTTTTTGTTTGTTTATTTAATATTTTTTAAAGAAAGTTCTGAAGAAGCAGTATTTTTTTATGACAAATTGTTATGAAGAGGACTATATTACCAGACCAAAAAGTACTAGGAATAAGACTATTACAGACAAGTATTTTTTTTTTTTTCTATAACTAGCTCTAGTAAATATGATGTCTCTCCACATAAATGATTACAACATGAAAGTGTCCACTTAAGCTGACTTTCAGCAGTGAGTGGAAACATCTCTTCACACTACTGCAGGCAGGTAACTGATTTAAAATTATCAAATTAACTGAGCTTATATATTATTTTCACATACCACTTGCAAGGTTTTCAGAATAAAATTTATATTTTATATTTTCCCTTATAAGCTCTATTTCTTCTAAAATATTTTCATCAATTGCATATTTTAATTGATGAAATAAGATATCAGATCCACAACATTTGCAAAGGACAAGCTGATACAGAAGTTAAAGAATTACAACTAGTCTGAAAATTTAATTACTTTCTAAATATATATATATATATATTTTCCTTTTTTTTTTTAATATAAGAACAGCTGGGGGGGGGGTGAAAGGGGGGTAAAGTGTATTCACAACAGGAAATATACTTAGCTTTGTGCAAAAGCCTTGAACTAAAAACATTCTCTAACATTCTGAAATGATGATATTATAGCACCATGGAACTCGTTTTCTTCTTCTTCCCTCCTGAGTGGTAAGACCTTCAAGGACAAAGATCTCTTCTCTTCCATCTTGATCATATATAACAGCTGTTAGTAATGTGGCTTAAGTGTATTTATTTCTGCAGGGCATCCTCTTATACTATATTTTGTCTGCAGGTTATAAAGGAAAATAGTTTAAGGAAAAAGAACTGTCGGTGTAATTTATTTTTATTCATTCTCTTTTTAAGTAGCACGAGAAATGCATGTAGTTGTGTGGGTGATGGAGTGGTATCACCAAGAAGTGAGATTTAAACAACTTTAAAATGAAGACACTAGGCTGAACACATAAACGGCAACACAAAATTAGTTGCAGTCTTATGGGGGTGGCATTAAAAAAAGAAAGAGAGAGAAGGATATGATGTGAAAAAACATTGATTTCATTTTTGTTGGTCTATTTGTGTTTAAAATATTGTACTTAGATGTAAGTTTGACATTACAGGTGGTTTCTCTTTCATTTTATATTTTCCAAATCAAATGGGAAATATACCAGTAATGATAGTAAAAGAAGTTTGTCTAGTACACTCAGATACGCTGCGATTATGTATAGCTGAAGTATATTCTGATTGCTTCTCACTTTGATCCCTGAAAAAAAAAAAAAGTAAACCTACATTTTTGAAAGGAAATAAAAAGAGTCAACTATAGTGTTGTTATATTTAATGCTTGGTTGTAGGTAGTCTTGTAATTGCCCTTTTCATAACACTTTGAAGTACTTCAAAGTTTCTTATAGCTTGGAACACTTTGTAACATAACATCAAAGTACAGGGGGCAGGAGGTGTAAGAAGCTGAGAGATAATGTGTCATACCTATCAAGTCGCATAAAAGCTAAAACTTAGACATTGATATGATGTACCTTTTTTTTTTTTGTGCTAAAACAGTAATTAAATACTAGTACAAAATAGACATTTTGGATAAGGACAGAAAGAAAAGAAAATCTATCATTTAAAGGGGCAATAATTATAGAAATATTAATTGTGTAAATATGTACTTATATGCTATATGTCTTTATACTTAGATATATAAAGAATCACATTTAAATATGTTGTCATCCAGGAGATGACAGGTGGGGAGAGAGAAAGTGGGGGAGGGAAGGGAAAGAGGGGGGGAGAGAGGGCTGCATATTTATTGTTAACACACCATTCTTTTCATGTGTTTAGCCACAGTGGAGAACTTTTTAAAATATACGTAGCTCCACCTGAAGAAGTATTGCAGGATACCTCTCAGAATAAGATAACAATACAGATACCTTGTAGGATGTATTTACTTGCACTTTGTGTATTTTCAAGCAAGTAAAGTCTTAGGTGAGACTTAATTTTTGAGAGCAGTCCAAAATTATACCTTTTGCCTGTTGTAACACAAAGTCGTGCTGGAACAAAGTAGTACAAATGCATCTTGCATTTTATTCATGACCTTAACATTAGAAATAAACTGGATGCAAAACCCTCTGAAATCTTTATGAAATGGAAATTTTTCCATTAACTTAAAAAGAAGCATCCCGGGTCTTAGATCTCCCCTGTCAAGAGCTAGCCTTTGGATACTTAAAAATGATCTGAGAAATGACTTTTTGAGAATGAATCCTGCAATGAGCTTTCAGCTTCCACTTGTATCCACTTCACAAACATAATACAAAACACAGAAGAATATCTATTGACTGTTGGAGATGCCTAAAACTCACTTTTACTTTCATAAAACTGCCACAAAGATGTTATGCCACAATAAGAGGTATACAGAAATGTGATACTCTTATGACAATGAAAGAGTCAAATCATAAACAGAGGTTTCATTTTGCTTTTCACAAATCTACGTACATAGCAGATGCCAGGACACTTTGTGCCTTTGGTTGAGGAAATGAAGTGGTCTTAAAGCATGTGTACAACTCCTTCGAGCAAACCTGGGCACAGCTATTTTTTTGTTACTGAGCAGTGCTAAAATCTTTAGGAACACATTTAACTTTAATGCTTCAGTAGGTCATTGCCAACTTCATCTGATTGTGTTTCACTGCCTGCCTGTCTGCTGCTGTTTTGTTCAATCGACATACATACTCCAAGATAAAAAGCAGCATATGGATCTGTGGAGTTTCATTAAAAATACAATCCTAAAATAGTGTGGTATAGTAAAATTTACTTCTAACTCAAGCTGAAGAGTACAACACTACAAGCACAGCCTGCTAATCACTCAGATGTAACAACTAGAGATCAACATTTAACCCAGGAAAATGTTTATGCAAACTATTTTCTCATAAAATCATTATTTTAAGAACTATATATTTGTGTATGCAGTTATGCAAATTTCATGTGCAAACTCATCAATTTTACTCACATGCCTTTCCCTATGCTATCTTGATTTGCAATTCCAAAATTTTGCTCTAAAAAAGTCTTCAATTTCTTCTTGGCATTAATGTGAGATTGTGGTTCACAGTTTTCAGTTTTTTGCTTTGTAATGTGATGTAACATTGATCTCAGAGGACTCTCACATGACTGTATCCAAAATAGATTAAAAAAAAAAAAAAAAAAAAAGTCATGTTATGAAATTTGTAGGCAAAGAGGAACTTTTATATATATACACATATATATGTGTATATATATATACAAGGTATATAATAGGCATAGTTACATGCATACAACTTTTTAATAAATTCACTAATACTTACTTCCATCTTGATGAAATGAAAGTAACTGAAAATCTGATTTCAGCTGAGCTGTTTGCAAATGTTTATACATTTCTCAAATACTTATTACAATATTTTGCAAGATAGATAGTCTCTTAAGGTAATTGTGGGACGAGAAGAAATCTCAAATCAACTCTGTAGTAAATAGTTTTTACTGGACATAAACATCAGAATTAAATTCATTTGCACAACAGAGAAAATATCTATGTTTAGCAAAAATAAACTTTGTTTACCTGTAATGGACTCTAGTACGTAACTGATCATTTCTGGAGTTAAGAAATTTTCTGGAACATATTCAGTACCTGAACACATAATAAATCCAATGCTATAAAAATATAATATATAAATAAATATAGATAGATAATATTTAAAAATATATATATGAAGACTCTGTGTGTGTGTGTGTATTAGTGACCATAATATAGTCATTAAGTTCAGTCTCGGTTTAATGGTAATTTCCTATTTCATTTCCCTCATGTCTCCCAGCTGACAGGAAAACCATGCTGTCACGGAAGCAGAGGGCAACACCAAAACCTGATCAAGCATATGCATGCTAAAAGGAGAGTTTCATGTTGTCTAACTTTAAGAAGTTAGTTTATGTGCTCAAGCTGGAAAGCTTGACCGCCAATAGCCTCTACAGATCTTGTAGGAAGAGACTTATTCATAAAGAACTCAGTGCAGTGAACTGAAATATAACATCCTTCTATGATCACCTTCTAAAGAACCATCTTTCCAGTACATGTGAAAGAAATGTATCAAGACAAATATATTAACTGAGACATGAATAATATGTTTCAAATTAGCCAGCATGGGCAACTCCTCCATCATTCCTAGTATAGATGGAAGAACACTACGAGGACACTGGCAATTTCATAAGCCTAAGATTTTAAAGTCATTCTTATATCATGGACACGAAACCAAAATGCAGTCCAGGAAGCTGAACAATATCTCTAATTTTTTTCATCTAGAAGCCCCAAGTATCTGCAGACACAGGAAAAAGGCATGCAGAAATGTGAACCAAGGATGCAATGAACAGAAAAGGGAAGGGCATCTGTTTGGATTTTGGCAAGATTGAAAAGCAAAGATGTGAATGCTTCATATTGGAGATATACTTCAGATAATAAATAAACGGAATTTAGATGGGTCTAAAAATATTTTTGATTAGAAAAGGAAAGTCAGTGATATAGTTAACAAAGGAGATAGGTATGCAAGTCCACTCTAGCATATGTTCACAAACATTAGTTCTCCTTTAATTGGAAAACACTAAATCTTCAGTTGGAAAACACTAAATTGCTCTTAAACACTGAGTGCAATCTGTGGTCTTACAGTAGTGCTAAATTATGGTGAATCAGAGTACAGTGAATTTAAATGAGAAAAAAATACATATTCTTTCTACATATTCTTTCTGCTTGTGGACGAGTAAGTAATGTTATTTTTATCAGATGTACATTTTGACTAAACTGGTTTCTGCGTTTTACATCCTAAGATATTTTTTTATATCCTTAAGATTTACATCCTAAGATTTTGATGCTATATAGCTAGTTCTGATAAATTGTCTTGTCAAGTTGCTGATCACCAATAGAATTCTGACCACCTCCATTGAAATCCTATAGAAATAAATGAATTTTGAAGCATATGTGAAAAAATAAAAAACAGGCTCCTTTTAGCTTTGAATCCAGGGACATGTTGATCTTCTATCCCCAGAAATTATTTTTACAACATAAAAATGGCAAAGTGTGTGGCTAGCTTTTATAATCAGTAAAGTGAATGATATAACGAGAAAAGGTGAATTTGAAGAGAGTAATTTTAGACAACAGACGTTTTATCAGAAGATGAGCTAGATGATCATGCAAAGCTTTTTGCATTTCTACCTCATAATTTTACATCTTCTTATAAGGTAGGCTGCCACTATCTTATACTGGAAAACTCCGAATAATAACTTTACAATTCAAACGGTGACCATTGTGGTAATAGCGGCAGTTCACATTGCAGGGTGTTACCCTCTGCTTGCTCGTTCTGTAACTGAAAAGAATAGTCTTGATAAATGTTTGGAATACTTTGTTAAATATGAACATTACAGTAAATAAATAGTAATAATATCTGGAAATCTACTTATAATGATATTTAAACTGAATAACCTAAAAACAAAACAAAACAACAACAACAAACAATCAAACGAACAAAATGTATGTTTTCAGTAAAGTAATCTAACTTCTTGCAAAAATTGCAATTTTTTTTTCTTCCATTTATCAGACAGCTTCAGAAAAGAACAGGTGTCTGAATCTGGAAAACAAGGAGAAATTCCTTTGCAAGTTCAAAAATTTCTGAGAAAGAGTTCAGAGGAAGCTGGCATCATCAATAATGTCCAATGAAATTAATAGATGAAATAAAAGGAAACATCTAAGTCCTTTCTAATGACATATTTAAAGAGAATTTCTGAAATTAAAAATATACATATATATTGAAATCCTACACTGGTCCTACCACATTTTCTCTGCAAAGAAAATAATAACTTTATCGTCCTTGGCAGCAAAGAGGTTGTTTTTCTCACTGACAGAGACTCTTTATGACATTAAGAATACAAGAGAGATTTATTATAGTTAAGTGGATATTGTGGGTAGAGTTGAGAAAAAAGAACTGGTTTCTTCCTACCTTAACTGAAACCATTGGGATTCTCTCTGATTTTGATGTAACAGGATTAAGACTTCAGTTTTATCAAGTAAGTAATGATAAAAAGAGATTGTAAAAAGAGTTTTCAAGTAAAGAGATTGATTCTGAGCCCAGCTCTTATGCAAACAGTAGTCATGTCTCTATAGGTTGATTCAGAAGATAGCCATCTAACACAGATTTCAGGACAATAAGCCTTTTTGTTCTTGTTGTTGTTATTTATCCAGTGGCAAACAACCCAAATTCAGGAAAAAAAAAAAAAAAAAGGCAAATTTTTTCCCTCGGGTTCATATTTTCGAGTAGATGCAAACAGACCAAGGGCACATTCTGCAAAAATATATATATATATATATTATATATATATATAACTATATATATATATAGTTAAATCATCTTTTAAATGATGCAAATAATGGCCCTATTTAATAACTACCACAAATTTTGTGATAAATTAAGTTTTGAAGTCAGCTTGGACATTCAATGATAAAACTGGATGATTGGATTCCTGTATATAACAATCTGGGTGAGCTAATCAGTGTTTTTCTCTTTCCTTACCCTGCTGAGATTGATGTCAAGTGTTTTATCTGAACTATTCTCTGACTATATGCCTTTTGCTGGTTTCCAGGCAACCAGCATCATGGAGAAAGCTAAATATGTGTACCAACTATTATTCTCATCAATGCTTTATTTCAGAATATCTGAAAGCATCTTCAGCAATTCACAAGTTTGATTTCCCAACCTGCAGCCCCTGAGGAATGGCTTCCCATTCCCAAGTTCAAGTAAGAAATGTGGGAGTAGTTTCTTTCAGCAAATCTAATTCTCTGAAAATGTTATTGAAGGAAAATACAAACCTATGTCTAGAATTTTGAGGTCTTTTTTTTTTTCTTTCTTAAACAAACAAAAACTTCAATATCCATAGCTTATTTAGACGTCTTCAGAAAATTGAAGTAGCACAACTGAAGTGTATGTAAAGATTTAATCTTTTTCTAACAAATGTAAATCATTTACTTGTATTGATAGAGGTTTTCTTGTTTTGCAGAGGTTGAGGGGGGAAGACTGAAGAGTAGCATCAGTATAGGGTTATTAAGGAATATAAAAATAGAGGTAGTCTGAGGTAATGAGTTGAATCTATCATGGTATTGAAAGACAGCTTTTCGGGTGAAAGAATGAAAGCATAAATTAAAGCACTATACATTTTAATAACTCTTTAATACTATTTTCTTTAAATCTGTTGGTATGTACTGAATGCATGATTGTGGAATTTGGTGGCTGGACTTGAAAAGGCCTGTATGTAGGGATAATGGCTCCCACTATGAAACCTCGTAATTTCATTTACTGTGTACTTCTGATGGGAAGTACATTACGAGTACACTATGAGAATTAACACAAAAGTTGTCAGGACTCCAGATTCAAAAAGATTGCATGGTAAAAAACCCAAAGTATATATAGACAGGCAGAGAAACACATAAAAAGAGGTGCATATAAAAAAGAAAAAAAAAAGTATTAGGCATGACATATTTCCAATATACTTTTGTATTTTTATGACACAGTGTTTTTTATAAAGATTAGAAACAGATTTAGATAAACCATAGTCCTTTGAAATACTGATGAACTGCCGATAAATATGTTAATGATTAATTTTTGATATATGTATATATTCAGTCCTTTCTTTTCTAAAGATAAAAGGGTAAATTACAACTTCTAGCTGTGTAAGTGTGGTCTGTTTATCATCTTAAATTAGGAGAAAAGTATTTCCATGGAATATTTACAGTAGGAAATAATCTCTTACCTAGCTGTAATTGTTATTTCTATTACATTGATGTCTTGGTTGGATTTTCTTTCTTTCTTTCCTTCATTCTTTCTTTAACTACTCTTTAAGTTCTACAACCTTGAGTGACGCATTGGAGCTTGACTTTGTGAATTGCTTCATAGATAGGGCAGTGTATATTTTAACAGCGATTACACAGCATGAAGATGAGACACAATATCCATACATTCATTTTCCCGAGGACAGTTCCCACAACTCAGACTTGGAAAAGTTCTTATAAATATAAATATAAAATGCAACATAACTTAGAAGTTTTTTTGAAATTAATAATATGCTACATCTGAAATCTTTAAGAAATCTGTGTATACAACAGTCTTTCATCAACTTAGCTGTCCCAGTATAACCAGAGGTGATGCAACAAGGTCTTTTATTTTGCCTGAACATGTTCTCTGTGATGTTTTTGAAGATGAGCCTGATAATGGGACATCTCATTTTTGTTGCTAGTGTCATCAACAATTTTATCAGCCAAGACGAAGAAGTGAAAAGCAGTATGCAAATTTAGACAAGCATTGGTATGAGTAATGAAGAGACATTCACATATTGACAATTTTATGCAGGCAATTACTTGTTGAAACTGGCCCTCAGTCAACCCAAAACTCTGCATTTTTCAGCTTTTTAGCCCTCTTAATCTTATTAACTCAAATTAGCATAAATAGCCATTTAAGTTATTTTTTGTCAATCTTGCAATCTCTCTTACAACTTCTATGGCTCACTTGAAGTTGTGACTCCTAATATAATCATTATTGCCTTAAGGAAAGGAAAATGCCTCCAGTAAAAGAATTTTTATTCTAGAAGGTGAAGAGTGCATCGTTACTTGTGTTTTAAGAAACAATCTGAAATAAGGGATGTAAAAGTTTATCAGATCACTGGTGTAGGCAGTATTTTGCAATGTAAAACACATAGCTGAGTCTTTCATTAAAGACTGGAAATGATGTAAACACAGTATAGCAACCCTCTTATCAAGTCATGACTACAAACCACGGGTATAGGTTGCATAAGATGTATAAGTATTTCTGGCATCATAAAGGTTTTCTATAAATGACAACTAATGAACACAGACATTAATATATTAAAGACAAGATTTTAAAAGCTATTTGTTGTGCAAGGATAGCAGTAAATTTACATCTGCCTTCTTGAAATTGTTTAGGAGCAGATACTAGACATATGATATCTGTCATGAATTCAGAAAACAATGTTTCATTTATTTTTTTTTTAATCTCCACTAAGCGTTCTTCTGTTTTCTGACACAAAGCGCTTCTGCTGTATATTTGTTCCACAGCAAAATTCAGATGGGCTTTGTGATGAGACATTGGCAGATTTGGAGTAGCAACACCCTATAAGGTGCCGGCCATCATGCTCCAGTATCCAGCACTCCCCAACAGCCCTAATAAAAAGCCTTTTCACAGAGCAGAGAGGGTGCAGAGCCTTCTGCAGACCACTACTATCACTCATTATCAGGAAGGTCTGAGTAATGAAAAGGTCCAGTGTATTTGTATTTTCCACTGTTTTTATTTGTTTGTTTGTTTTCCACGGTATCTGACACATGCCATCTGTGTTTACAAAGCATACAGGAGGAAATAAATGGAATCTGGGATTGCTCAAAAGAGAAATGGCTTCTTTTTTTCTTTGCTAATTACTTTCAGACTGTATTGGAAAGGGGGAATGATCCTCTTCTTTCACCATGAATACAAAATAATTAAATATTTCCAGGAAAAAACAAGTATTTAAAAAGTAACTTTAATTGGCCTATCTGAGCCTGAAGCTGGTCTAACATTGATGCATTTTTAATGCTAATGATATTGAGAATTTTATGTAACAAAAATCCATTGTTTCACCAGCATAAAAAGGCTTTGAAGGTTTTAATAACAAAAGTAATACAGTATCTTAAGAGAAGGTTAATTTGACTGACCTCACATTGTCCCTCAGACCTCCACAGGTAATTTATTAGTACTGAACAGTATGGGTTGGCTTAGAATGAAATAAAATGTCTGCGTACTGGAACTTCGCATTACTTCTTTCACTGTAGTGTGAATAATAGTATTTCTTCACTTTGAATTAGAAGTTTGTAGTATATATCACCCATTCCTTAGTCTTAATAAGTGTCAGTACTAGACATTGTGTCACCATTTTGCTAAAAGTGAAGATGCATATGAAGATATGTTTATACTCCACAAAACCTACAGCTTCAAAATCACATGCACTGCATAGTTTGCTTTATTTCATGCTTGTGAGCTGAGAAAGACAGTTGAAAGTTCACAATCAAAATTGCTTTTCAAAGTATTTGTTGTATAATTTTTGTTTTGTTTTGTTTTAAGGAAAAATATTTATTTTACATGCAGAATGCATACGTTAACTAAAACAATTTGCTGCCACTGTTTTAGAGTTTATATTTATTAAAAGCTTTACTTTTTCTTAAAGAAACAAACAAACAACCTCTATCTTCTAAATAGAACGAATAATCCGATTAGTAAGGTTATTATTTCAGCAATGTTAGTAATGTTATATTGAAAAAGAGTTAAGAAAAACTTGCCATACCCAGTCTAGGCATGCACAGCTCACTTTTCCATCTGTAAACAAGTTTTATTTCAATGAGTAGCTAAAAATCAAGACAATTCCTTTTGTAACCATGCTTTGCATGACTTAATAAGGTGGCACAATACTATTGCTTTACTAGTAATATATCAACTTATATATATAAATCCTATGGCTTTCAAATGAGGGATGAAAGAGATTTACCAGGTATAGTAAATCTCTTTACTAGTATACATATATAGTACATATATATATACACATACATACATAGTGTATATAGATTTACTAGTATGTATTAAAACATAAAAATATCCTTTTTACCCTTACTTTGGAAATATTGCCTCTGATCAGTATTGGGGGGTAACTATTTTACAGCAGTTTGCAGAAAAACATTACAAAGCATAAAAAACAAGGGAAAAACAGATTCGAACATTCTAGGTAGGGTATGTGAACTATTTTCTATTTTTGCAGCTAACTTGTAAAGTTGGTGCATCTCTCATGGGAAGTTGACATCCATTTTCATTATTAATTAACAATGCTTCCAAATCCTGGTACTTATTCCCTTGAACAATTCTTTGTCAAAAATATAAGCATTCTGTCTTATTCTGTTATTGGAGGTTTTATTACATGTTTTTCAAAAAGTATCTAGAACATTTCTGATTTTATTATGTGTTTTACAAGACTTTAATGTATTTTAAAATATATTTTCTAGATATTTTCTCTTAGAATCAAGCATTTATTAAGTTAATTCCAGAAAAGCTACTTTTATTGAAGTGCTCTATGTGCAGAAATGATATTGAGTTTTGTTTAGAAGTGAGGTAAATTATATCCTGCTAAATGCTGCAAAGCTAAGCCTAGAACTATTTCAGGTTATTTTTAATACGAAACCTCAAAACCTGTCAGAATTTCATAACACATTTGAGAAAACAAATCTTCCCACGTTTATTTCCTGTCTCTTGAGGGAGATAAATTAGCTCACTCTAAAGATACATTACATTGCAAAGCTGGAAATAATATGCTTTTTTGCAACAACTGAACATACTGTATAATGGACTTTTAAAATGATTTAGAAGCAACCATGGCCCAACTTCCATGATTTTGCTTCATGCTAATTATTGGAAAAGAGTGAAAAAAAAACTCCAGGTCTGTCATTTCTGAAAGTGATGACCATAATACTCAACAGCAAATAAGAAAAGCAAATACAGTAATTAATAAGTCCAGGCCTAAGCCCTTTTTTACTATTATTATTATTTAAAGGAAATAAATTATATATATCTCTAAAAGTATCTCCGTTGGTGATTCAACTGTATAGTCATTGGCATGGCAGTTCAATGGCAGTGACAGAAACAGCACTTAACTAACTTGGCCCTCAGCCCACACCAAACTACTAACTCAGTGAAACAGCTGCTTTAAGAACATATATTTTTACATTATCAAAAAATAAATACAGAGCAGATAACAAAATACTAATTTTCAAAGTCTGGGAGAGGTTTCTCCACATCAGAGAGAAATTGTTGATGTGTCCTGGATCCCTGTGTATTGGCCAAACACTATTCTAAGTGAACAAATGCCTTTCAGACGAGAGGACCCACCACACAAATTACATGTGGTCAGAAACTTAAATATATTTGGGTAATTTAAAAAACAGCTACTTGTCAAAATACACTTGGAAATCTAAGCCTCCTTCCACACCTCCTCCCTGATGGCTATTGCAGAGATTCAGAACATATAATGTATTCCTTTCATTCTTCTGAATTACCAAGTGACTTCGCCAACACAAATGCCCAAAAACCTCTGAACTGACAATGTCACGAATCATGGGCTACATGCATAAATCATGTGTGTAGAGGGTCTCTTCAATTGAAGGCATGCTTTCCAAAATATACCTCCATGACTCTAACTTATTAAAATCTTTATTTTCCTGTTTCAAAGAAACAGTGCTTAACTGCCAGAAGCTTAAAGGCTTCTTGCTTTTAATGCTTTTCCAAGGAAAATGCCCAAAGCAGCAACATAAAAAAGGCACTGACTCTACAAACTTCCTTTTCTTAAAAAAAAAATAAAATAAAATAAAAAAATCCATGGATCCTAAAGGATGTTAAAGATAGCAGTTGAAAACTGTCTTAGAGATATTTTTGAAAGAATGTAACAAATGAATATTCCTTTTTCCTGCAAGCCAGAGCCATCTTCATAAGGTTCTTTTTAGTGGCCAACTACATTTATCTTCATCACATTAATGATGAATGACACTTCTTACTGCTGTGTGTGAATTACAAGTTCTCTCATTCTTGATATATAGCAGGCATTTCAGGGCTCTCCTGTTGGCTTCGGGCAATAAAAGAGAAACAGAAAGATGAAACAGGACAGAGATAATTCACAACATTTTGGAACATGTAATGTGTGAATTTTTAATTTGAACGAGTGGGAATGATTTGATATAGTATTTGTATTAGCATTAACTGAAAGGAAAAAAGAAAAAAGAAAAAAAAATAAGAAAAATGCATCAGTCTGTCTAGTAAACCAATGCCTTGAAAGGTATTTTCTTTATGAAACTATTTGTATTCCTGTTGTGTTCTGGTTCTTGTATTCCTGTATTCCTTGTATTCTGCTCCACTTTTCTGATTAAAATAGAAAACATTTTTTTAAAAATAATGCTTATCACTGAAAGCTAAAATTAGAGATACTTCAGTAACCTTCACTCACTTATGTGAGTCCACAATATTTCTAGTGGAATAATGAGTTACAGAAATAAAATTTTTTGGAAGGAAGCACTGCAAATAATGAAAAGATATGTTCATTTCCTATTATTTCATTGTATGCCTTTCATAGGAAAACTTATGTTGAAAATGTTGCTAGAACATAATAAGATTTGATTCTTTTTTTTACAGTCAGCTGAGCAGTGTAGGTGTATGGCAAGTTGCATTGGAAACCTCAGGTGGAACATCTGTAATCCTAGGTGCATCCTATAAGTGAAACAGTAAGCTTGCACATGACTCAGTATTCTATACTTACAGAGGAAATATCTTTCTAGAGAAGACAAGATATTTCTGCAAAACTTATCACCTGTTCTTTAGCCACATCTGTTTTATAATGTCACTGAATTTAAAAGGCATTGGGTAAAGACTTGGATTTATGCTTTTCTCTTTAATTTCACCCATTCTTTTATCACCTTGAAAATCTCTGAATCTGGTGTTTTCCGTTAAACTTCCAAACAAGTCTCATTATCCAGGAGAAATTGGACTGTGCTTTAGCAGAAGGAAATCTGCAGTTTAAAGGTAAGGAATTCGTGCAATTTTAATGATGCTTTAAGAAACATCAGGCACTGAAAATAAGATTTACAGAACCCAGAAAGCTGCATGTGAAATTAACAATGAGTACTGGGAAAAGAGTATGACTGACAGTCTAACTGATGACTGATCATCAATAATGATTTGGAAGAAGATGTCTATTTCAATTAAAAATTCACAGCCATAAATTATATCCTTTGTCATCAGGCATGAAAAAGAAAAAAAAAAAAATCATGCAGAAATGGGGAAAAAATGTGACTGCTTTCTATGCAGTAAGTCAACATACAGAGCTGTGGGAAAATCCTGGTTCAGATTGGCACTCCTCTGATATTTGCAGTAGGTAGTAACATCCAGGTATTCTAACCCGTCTCTGACTTGACATACTCAAGGTTAGGGAGTTGTTCGTTTTCACAGTCTTATATTACAGTTTGAGTGTCATTCAGAACAGGGACTGTGATCAATGCTTCTTCATGCAAGGTATTTAGTGCTTCTTCAAGTTAGGTAAAAAAATAAACATTTTTTTTCCAAAAAGGAAAGCAAACTAAAAAAAAAAAAAAGCTCCGAAAATGTCCACCAGGTAGCTGACAGGGTCCCTGATTAGGAAAATGGGACATGAGAAGGATGTTAAATTGCTCAGCACCATGAAGCTTGAGTGGCTGTATGCATACCTATCAGTAAAACCTTAAGTACCTTAGAGAAGTTGAACATTTCTAGAACAAGAAAACCTACTCTTGGACTTTGATTTTTAGAACAAAATTTAGGTAACCAAAGCTGTTTGCAGATCTCATGCTTTGTTATTCATTCTGGTTTCCAGTGGCTGAATTTACAACAAAGTACAGATTAATCTAGGAAACCATTGAAGATCTATATTTACAAGTTTAGAAAGAAAATAAGCAGTTATAGGTTGGTTACTCTTTGTTCTTCTTATGAATAATCATAATCATAATCATAATCATAAATGACATAACATATGTATGGCCACTGGAAGTAAAGTTAGGTGACATGGGAGAACTACAGGGATGCTGTTGTCCATTGTAGGGAGAAAATTTGTGTGGCCCAGGCTCAATTAGAGTTGAAGCTGGCCACTATTGTAGTACACATAATATAATATAATATAATATAATATAATATAATATAATATAATATAATATAATATAATATAATATAATATAACATAACATAACATAACATAACATAACATAACATAACATAATATAATATAATATAATATAATATAATATAATATAATATAATATAATATATATTATGTTATGTTATGTTATGTTATGTTATGTTATGTTATGTTATGTTATGTTATATTATATTATATTATATTGTGTGGGTTATATTAAATACAAAAATATTAAATATTAAATACAAAATATGTTAACAGCAAAAGGAGGACCAGAGAAAACACTGGTGAGCATGGTCACAAACAGGGTCATAGACAAGGCAGAGGCATTTAATGCCTTCTTTGCTTCTGTTTTCAATACCGATGATGGGCTCAGGGACCTCAGGTGCCCTGAGTTGGAAGACCATGCCTGTGGTAACAATATACTCCCAGCCAACCCCAAACTTGTGGAGGACTTGCTGCTCCAACTGGATGCATATGAGTCTATAGGGCCTGATGTTATTCATCCCATTGTACTCAGAGACCTCTCTCAACTGCTTTCCAAAGGTCTTGGGAATCTGGAGGAGTCCCAGTTGACTGGAAGCTGGCAAATGTTCCAATCTTCAAGAAGGGCAAGAAAGAAGACCCTGGTAATTAAAGGCCTGTCAATCTCACTTCACTGCCTGGTAAAATTACGGAGAAAATTATCCTGTGAGTTATTTAAAAACACCTGAAGGACAATGCCATCATTGGTCATAGCCAACACAGGTTCATGAGGGGAAGGTCCTGCTTAACAAACTTAATTTCTTTTTATGACAAGGTCACCCATCTTGTTGACCAAGGGAAGCCAGTTGATGTAGTCTTTTGGGTTTTCAGTAGAGTTTTCAATACCACTTCTCATAGCATCCTTCCAGACAAAATGTCCAGCATACAGCTAGATAAAAACATAATATGATGGGTGAACAATTGGCTGACGGAATGGGCTCAAAGGGTTATAGTAAATGGGATTATATCAGGCTGGTGGCCAGTCACTAGTGCAGTTCCCTAGGGCTACATTTTAGGACTGGTTCTCTTCACTGTTTTCATAAATGATTTGGATATAAGAATTGAAGGTATACTGAGTAAGTTTGTGGATGACACTAAAACAGGAGGAGCGGTTGACCCTGTTGGGGGTAGAGAGGTCTTGCAGTGACATCTTGACAAACGAGAGCTGGGCAATCACCAACCATATGAAGTTTAACAAGAGCAAGTGCCAGATTTTGCACCTGGGAAGAGGCAGACCTTGCTGTGTGTACAGACTAGGAGATGAGAGTCTGGAAAGCAGTACCGCAGAAAGGGATCTGGGGGTTTTGGTTGATGGCAAGTTGAATGTGAATCAAAAGTGTGCCCTGGCAGCCAAAAGGGCCAACCATACACTGCGGTGCATCAGGCACAGCATTGCTTGCCAGTGGAGGGAAGGGATTTTCCTGCTCTACTCTCCACTGGTGAAGCCTCACCTTGAGTACTGTGTGCGGTTTTGGGCGGATGGGCAAGCACTGATCTCTGCTCTCTGGTGACAGCAACAGGACCTGAGGGAACACCATGGAGTTGCAACAGAGGAGGTTCAGGCTGGATGTTAGGAAAAGGTTCTTCACTGAGAGGGTGGTCAGGCACTGGAACAGCCTCCACAGAGGAATGGCTACACCACTAAGACTGCTGGAGTTCAAGAAGCATTTGGACAACATTCTCACACACATGGTCTGATCTTTGGGTGGTCCTGTATGGAGCCAACAGCTGGACTTAATGATCTTTGTGTGTCTCTTCCAACTCAGGATATTCTATGATTCTACGATATAATCTCTGAGAAGAAAAATTACAGAAAATTTACAAGCAAATCAACAAACATATATGTCAAATCTGCTCATTTGTTTCATAGTACCATGCAATGCAATTTATATTCAAAGATTATATAAAACACAGCCTTGTCAGAATGGCTATACCCTGTAAACAACACCCTAAGCAACTTTCCTCCAGAATCCCCCCCCCCCCCCCTTTTTTTTTTTCCCCCCCTTAGGTTTCAAGCAGGACAGGCAGTAGGACATCTTGACTCTGGAGCAAGATGTCAATCTGGAGTTACCTAAATTAGTAATTGCCTCTCACTAGGACCTTAATCTAGATCTGGGATCTGGACACTGGGGTACACTTTTCTTCACATATTTGCTACAACCTCTTTTGCTATAGGTGCCACTGTCATCCTTTAAGAAAGAAGACCCCTATATCTCCTATTGAAATCAAGGTGTGTTTTTACTCTGCAGTTAAGGCTGTGCTCCTCTTGCAATTCGTACACAACCTTTCTACCTAAAACCTGATTATAACATTTTCTTATGTACAGTGGCAGAAAGACCCAGTCATGACCCACTTCCATTATGAGACTCATAGTGATTTTTTTTACTGTTGCAAAAAAATATTGCATAGAAAAAACTTCCTACTCAGACTGGATTTTGCCAAACATAGCAGTTTTCCATGTTCAAAATAGAAGATACAATGTCATGTTTTTGTGGAGAGAGATTTGTTTTCATAAACTTCAGTAAACACTGACTGCATAATTCTCTGGTAAGCAAATATAAAATAAGCTTATCTGCCAGCTTATAGAAGAGGAGCTTAATATCCACTTCTTTCAGATAAGTACTTCTGGAAATGTATTGGGTAAACATTTCAAAAGCAATTAAAAAAGTAATCCTTGATTTTTGATAATGAAATACTTGAAAATCCAGTGATCTGTGTGCATATTAAAATAGTTACATGTTCAAAATGGGTTTTTAATTGAAGAGAGTATATTGTGTATAACACATGCAAATAAGAAAAACAAACAAACAAACATAAACAAACAAACAAAAAATAAAAACCTTTATGTGACTTCCTTATTTCCACAGAGGTGAAACTTTCTATCCTGTCAGTTGCAGCATAAGCAGCATCACTTTCTTTTGCAGACAAAACGACCCTAAAACAGGCCTACACATGCATGGGAACTGAGAACTTGACATGAAATCAGCATCTGTATTTACATAACTATCCAATGGTAACAGGCTCTAATTTTCTAAGGAAGACATGATCAGAGCCAGGAAAACATGGACTAGTTTGTCCCACTGGGGTTATTTTTTATTACACTGGGACTACCAATATAAGAATATAAAGTTTGTGACACAGTCCTTAACTGTATTACACATGGCAGAAAGAAGTAAAAAACAAAAAACATACAAAAACAAAACAGGCAAAAGGTGGTGGTTTTTTGTTTGTTTGTTTGTTTGTTTTCCACTTGTAGCTTTTTTGAAACCACCAAAAGGGGGAAAATATTCTGTGAAAGGCACCATATGAATGGATAAACAGGTACTGCTGTTCAGCAAAGAAAATGAAGATGATGCAGAAACTTCTACTGTATTTGGTGGAACTAGAATAGTTTTTAGAGCAAACATAGCAGTATCTGATTGAGATAAATATCTAATGATAATTGGTAAAATTTGGCTTAACTGGGAATATGAGCATTTTTCATTATTGTTCCTTTTTTCAGCCTCTGATTCCAATCCTTTAGCTCCTGCTTTCTTTTTTCACTTTACATATCTTTCCTCCCTAAATAAGTCTACCCCTTCATATGTATTATACAGTTCAAGCACTAAAAATAAATAAAATAAATAATTAATTAATCAAATAAAATAATAAAAAATAATAAAATAAAATAAAATAAAATAAAATAAAATAAAATAAAATAAAATAAAATAAAATAAATAAAATAAAATAAAATAAAATAAAATAAAATAAAATAAAATAAAATAAATATCACGGTCTTTCATGTTTCTCTGTCTTTCTGAAGACTTAGATGGAATTAAATGCATGTTTATAAGCTATGTGTGTTCCTGAATTGTATCCTATACCAAGATGTATTAGCTTCAGGTGTCCTGAAGCTGGGAGCTGCAGCAGCAGCCTTGGGAGGCCCCTGTGAGGAGACAGAGCCAGTTCCAGCTAGTTCCAGCAAGCTCCAACAGCCTCATGGCAGGGCATACCTGAGCCCAGCAGCCACACTGGTGGCACTTTTCAGAAAATTTATTTGAGAAAGAGTAAAGCAACAAGAGGGAAGGAGCAAAGGAATGTGAGAGCACCAAGGCCAGAGGAGTAGGATTTGCTCTGTGGCAGAGCTGGTAACACTGAAGGGTAAGCTGGCAAACTGAAGGGACTGAGGCCCATGAAGGACCCATGCTGAAGCAGAGGCAATGAGTTAGGAAGGAATGGAGGAAGGAGTGGAAAAAATAAGTGAGAAAGAGGAGTGGCAGAAAGAAATGCCTACATGACGCCAACCTCTTGTGTCTCATTGAAGGGACTGACTGCAACCTGAGATGATAACAAGGGAGTGGAGATTGGGAAGTGGGGAAAAGAGATGTTTACTGTAAGCATCTGTGTATTTGCCTTCTTTGTTTCCAAATACACAAATCAGTATTTAAAGGTTTATGATAGCTGACAATAATTTTTTCATGTTAAGTTTGTTATGCCCATGACAATAACTGGTGAACCATTTCCTGTCTTTATTTTGACCCATAAATTTTCACTTTCTGCTTCTTCATATTTTCTCCCCCGTCCTGCAAGGGTAGAGACTGAGTGCGTTTGGCTGCAGGCTGTGACCAAACCACCACACTAAATAACTGTAAAGGGGTTAATTTTTTACTCTTCAAGGACTGTTTGCCCTATTGGGCAGTAGTTCCTGTCACTGCAAAGTGAAAACAAAATTTTGACAGCTTTGAAAATTTTGAAATGCTGGGAATTTCAAAAACAACAATATGTTAGATGTTATGAACATAAGGTATATTCAAAAAATCAGCTTTGTTACTAAAAGTGTTATATAGCGCCCTTAAGCTGGTTTTGTTGTGAGCAAATGCAAAAATCACAAGATAGGTACCTGAATCCTCAAAAAATCTTGCTTCTGGAAAAACGCAAATACATACAAAATTAAATTTTAAACAGAGGTTTGTTCCAATGGACGAACAAAAAAAAGTTAAAAAGTGGGAGTGAAGAGCCCTCACAGCTCTAAGGCAAGCATATGGATGTATCTAAACGTTAGAAGTTTGTTCAGGATCCTATGAGGATGGTTAGTCCTAATAGCTATTCCAGATCTTACCATCTATTTTTATGCAATATGTATTACATCAAAACCATCCTGTGATTACATGGGAATTGTCTGAGAACTGATAGTGTTCTGTATTTTCAAATATAGACTTTCTCTGCTTTGGAAAGACTTCTCTCTTTCTCCCTCCTTCTTCCCCCATGACTGTATTTAGGAGTTAACTATTTGTTCTCTATTACATGAACATTAAACAGAATTTTAAAATGAACATTCCTTGTGATGTCTCTGTCTTTGTCCCATTGCCTCTGTAAACATTTTCTAATCAGACTTTTAGTTCTGTTAGAGTGGAAGTATTCACAGTATCAGAGTATGTGTGAATTTACACATTCACAGTATCTTTGATCAGTAAGACATTTCATCTACTTTTACAACTGGAATTGTTTTGGGCATTTCCCAATAATGTGAGAGCTGAAAAGGCATAAGACAGACAGCCAAATTCTTTTGGCCACTCAAGGAAAATAATTATCTTGAAAACAGCTGCATTAATACTGTGAAGTTTAACTCAAGCAGCCGTGAAGTCTTTATTTTGCAACTGTTGACTATCATTGGCAAGAATATAAGTCATTGTGAAAGATTCATTTATCTCCTAAATTCTGCAGTCATTTCCTAAGGGTGATTTTTCATTGCATACCATATCATGTGATGCTACATACGTTGCTTTTATGGTAAAGTTGAACATGTGTCAATATTTTCTTGTCTTACAGTGCTTTCTCTTGGCTCTCTCCCTTCACATTTTCAGGTTTAACAATAAAGTACTTATATAGACTCTTTGTCACACTCCAAAGCAAGTTGATGAATATGCCTCAGTCATTTTTGCAGTCTCTGAACTTTCATTATATCTTTTATCAGATGGACTATACCCAAAGCAATCACCATGAAAATCCATATTGTTAAGACTACTTGAATTTTGATACCTCCATAAACTCAAATCAATTGTTGTGGCCACCCAGAAAGTTTGGTGTACCTCAACAAAAGGTGGAACAAGAAAAATAGAAAAGGAAACACTTTAGGCTCATAAAACACTGAGCAACTTCATATTGGGGTGGGGGGGGGGGGGGGGGGGGAGAGATGTTACAGTACTTGATTTATGGTTCAGTAGTGATTTAACAACAAGACCAACCAGAGGTGAAACAACCACACTGCTGAACCCATCTTATATTTTCCATTTTTCATGTTTTAAACACTCAGTCCATTGAATATTGATGTATCAAATGATCAATGACACTGTGGGGATGCGTATGGGGAGAGAAAGGGAAATCTGCCTCCACTCTTATGTCTGTTGGCAAAAGTAGTTACAGTATCGTGAACAGAAGGGAATATTAAAATTACATCTACTATAAGCCATCAGTAGATTATCAGTATTAGAAGTAGGAAGGGAGAAGAAAGGAAATTACTATTCACAGTCTTATCTAAGTTATTGTATTTTATACATTTGTATTTATCTTTTCATTTCCAAAGGAAAAACTCTGACTTCCACAGTTTTTCAAAGACACATGATATGATATAAATTTAGATATCATGTGATAGCAGCAATGAGTTCTTGTACTACTTGGTAATACTTGAAAAGAAGAAATTGCAGAACTCAAGGGATAAATTTCAGTCACAGATGCCCTTTTGATCTCATCAGACAGATCAGTCACCTAAAAAATCTCTCCCCCCCGCCCCCATTTAATTTCAGTGGAATTACTTAGTACTAATATTTCATGCAAAGACCTTGATACAGATATTATCTGACTACTGTTTATACATTCAGGAAAAAAAAAAAAAAAGTAGTAGGTCCACTCTTTTCCAGTCTCCACAAATGAAAAGATAACACAAAAGTAGTATCTTTTTCTAATTAAGCTAAAACAGAAATTTACACGTAGTAAGGAAGATGATGTTACTCTATACAGACAAAAAATGTCTTCTTTTTGAGCAGCTTGTACAGAGACTTTGGATTCACTGCAAGGGACTAGCGATATTTAGACACAGAATAACAGATGAAACCAACATCAACGAAAGTACATTGTAGTTCAGCAAGATTAGTGGAATGCATGATGCAGGATGAACATTATATTTTGCCTTCCATTAGAAATTAAAGCATTAGACAGCTATTTTCTTTAAGGCTTTATAGAAGAAAAGGTTTCTAAGGAAGAAAAGAGTAGTCTTTTACGTGTTATATGTAAACAAAACAAACAAAAAAAGATTTTTCATAGCAACAAATGCCAGTGTATTTTTTTTTCTCATTAACAAAGGATTTTGCTGTGTATCAATGAAAACTGAAAATTTCTAACTATTCTATTCCTGAAAAACAGCGAAGGAATAATTATAGCTTACAATCAAACACTTAGTTTCCACCTAACACTTAGTTTGTCTGAGAAATTTCTCATAAGCCATAACATTTCAGTATTGGCTTGGAGCAGAAGCTAAGGCTGAAAGATGATCAACTGATCACAAGAAAAATAAAATACTACTAACTACATGATCAGTACAATCCATTTTCTCTTACACTGCCTGGTCCAGCTTCCTCCCTCCCTTTCCAAAAAAAAATCAGAGATTATGAATGATTAAACAAAGAACACAAGTAAGCATGTGTTAAGATAAAGGAAACATGATTTAAAGGCTATGATATAAAGTCTTATTAATTCCTTCTCCCCCAGCATTATGGTACATCAATGTCAAAAGGGAAGAAATCGCCTAAGGAGCAAACTGTGAAATTAAAAGTTACACAAGACTGATGAATGTCTTGGGCTCTCAGATGTGGAAAAGTGATTGAGATAATGGTTCACAATCATGCCAAAAATCCTTAGAGATACTAAGATACTTAGAATCTACGACTACTATATCTGAAAACAGATGAAAAACCTGTAATAATCATCTTCTAACGTGACCAGATGGGTTCCTCCCATCTAAAGAAGAAAAAGAAGTTATGAGGGGGAAAAAACAATCTCAAAATTCTCTTCCAGGATGGCATGATAGGAGTGGTGCCTAGATGAATTTAAAATGGTGAGATTTCATAAAGAAGTTGTGAGAAGTTAAGTTTGATCTGATGTACCCAGTGATTGACAACATCTTTGGAACTGAACAGCATACTCACCATCACTATCATGGAGGCCACTGAGAGGCATCTATAAGAAAAAGAAGCAGAAAACAATGCAGGGTAAGCCACCATCAAGACATGAAATGCTTTTGTTTGTGTGTTTCGTTCGCTGCTGGCAGAGGCCTTGTCCTAAGATCTGGTTTTAGCATACAGTGTATTTTTTTCTCACAGCTTATTCTGGCTAAAGACCATTGTCTTCACAGTAGTAATTTTTTGCCCAAAAGAACCTTTTCAATTTTGTCTATATTTTCTTCCTCACCACCATTAGTTACATATCTGAATGGACCTCAAGTATTCATTTCTGTCTGCATACATATTATGTTGCCAGTCATTTTTGGCAAAATATTTCCAGAGATTAACGAGGCTTTGCATTTTGCTTGATGGCTACTAAAAATTCAGGGATCACCTACTTATTTCAATATGTTGTATATGCTTTTAATGTGAGAAATTAGAATTGACTGCTGGATGATGGAGGAATTATCAGCAACGAGGAATACAGCACTGGGGAAAATGAAAAGAGTAATTATGTGTTTCTTCTTAAAGGGTACAACTGTATTTCAAATGATAAAGAAGGGATGTACTTGATAAATTTGGTAAGAGACAAAGTTAAATAAAACACAGAGGTTTTTTTTGTTTGGTTGGTTTTGTATTCCAGTATTCAATCACAAACATTCAAAATATTTAATAATTAATGCTGAATATAAGATTTTTAAAATAATAAAGTCATTAAAGTAACCAAATTTATTTGTTATTAAAACCTAACATGTTTCCAAACTTATTAAAATCTTATTACAAAATAGATATTCTGTAGTATTTTATGATGCAAGTTGCTTAACAGCTTGCTGATGCTAAATTGTACCATGCTATCTGTGTAAGCATCACAAAATTACTTTTTAGTTTGCTTAAGTACAAGGAAGCTCATTTTGTACATAAGAATGAAAACAGTAGAACAGAAAAATAGGTCCATAAATGTTTGCCAGTTTCCTTCTGAGTCTCTCGAGAATTTTAATCTTCCAAGTACATTTCTGACAAGATATGAATGCATATCTGTAATTACAACCTTGCAATATACAGATGTTGGGAACACATACCTGTATGAAACCCACAGCTCTCATACAGAATTGAACAGCTTGTAACAGCATCCCTAGTTAGAACCACCACTGATACTGAGATATTTGGTAAAATGATGGTGAATTGTGGGAACAGGACTGATAAAAAAATGAATAAATTCAAAACTGAAATATCTACAAGAATGTAATTGAACTCTTTTTTAACAGATCATGACATACCACACACTTTGCAGAGAGATGTGTTCAATAGTTCCTTGATCTTATTTCAGATCTTCGTTTAATGAACAAAACAAAAATAAGGAAGATTTAGCTTGGGTTTTAATTGTTTAAATGTGTAAGAACTGCTTTTCGCATATAAATTGCAAAGAACAGAACAAGCACTGAACAAGGAATAATGTTTGAATTAAAAGTTAAACACTGCTGTGTTCTTAAAACATAGACCCATTTGTAGCATCATAGAACTCCTAAAATCAAGTGCTTCTAATCTTGTATCTGTTCCAAAAAAAATTATTAGAAAAAAATAGTTACAATAATATCTTTATAATTTCTTATATCTTTTTAAGTGTTTACCTCTTGAAATACTCTTTCTTAGGAGAGAGAGAACAGGTCCTCCCATAAGAAAGAAGACATATTCCAAATCTGTATCCATGGGCAAGAAAGGAAGAGAAAAGAAAAGAAGAGAAAAAAAAAAAAGAGAGGCGAGGAGAGGCGAGGAGAGGCGAGGAAAGGAGAAGAGAGGCAAGGAAAGGAAAGGCAAGGTGAGGAGAGGAGAGGCGAAGAGGAGAGGAGAGGCGAGGCGAAGAGGCGAGGGGAGGCGAGGGGAGTCGAGGCGAGGGGAGAGGAGAGGAGAGGAGAGGAGAGGAGAGGAGAGGAGAGGAGAGGAGAGGAGAGGAGAGAGGAGAGGAGAGGAGAGGAGAGGAGAGGAGAGGAGAGGAGAGGAGAGGAGAGGAGAGGGGAGGGGAGGGGAGGGGAGGGGAGGGGAGGGGAGGAGAGAGGAGAGGAGAGGAGAGGAGAGGAGAGGAGAGGAGAGGAGAGGAGAGGAGAGGAGAGGAGATAATGTATTTTTCTACTACTTTATATATATAATATGTTATAAAAATAATAATAAATATATAAATATATATTTAAAGGTAAGATTATTTCACTCTAAACTGAGTAAAAGACAAAAAAGTTTGAGAAACCCCAACCCATCTTCCGTCTTTTAAACCGTTTTATTAGAATCCATGAAATATATCTCCTATTTAAGGTTCTTCCTTTGACCTCAGAAGTGCATTTAAGTGAGCCAATGTGACTTAGACCTCTTTTGACTGGCACTTTGGCTTTTTGAGAAAGAAAGCAACTTTTTTTTTTGTTTTTCTGGTAAGCTATTCAGTATCATTTTAACAAAATTCTGATTCCAGAATGCCTTCAGAAACCACAGAGGCTTTTTTCATCTGTTATCCCAAATGCTGTCAAGCACATATTTAAATGGAGACATCTTTAAGTGCCTTTGCTGTGAGTGGGAACTCTCACTGTAGCTATTGAAAAGTGATAGACTGAGAGAATAGTTTAAGGAAGGCTATCTTTTTTCTATCAGTTGGTGATAGATTCCTAGTTTACATGCTCATTTAAGTGTCTAAGGCCAAATGGGGTAGGCCTGGGTCTTAACACGTACAACACTTCGTAAGAATAGAGAGCACGTGTTAGGAAAACAAGAAGCAGAAATTTTCACTGACTGTACTAAATAACCCTCACTTGCAGCATTCAGGGGTTTGGAAATCAGACCGTGGCACTTCTGCTGATGATGAATGATGAGGGATTCAGTAACTTCAAATAAAGGGACAGGTAATGCTACTTTTATTACTGTTCCACAATGCCACATCCTATGAAATCACAGTTCACAAAGCTCAACAGATGCATTTCGTCTTGACTTTATCCTTGAGCTGAGAAATTACATGCATTGGAAAGTAACACTAGATAGGACTTGAGGAGGAAAAAACATGAGCAATGTTTTGTAATTTGTATGTAGCCCCTATAAATGAAGGGAGTCAACATTTTTTACTCATAGTCTCTATAGGTTGATTACAATCTCCATCATCAGACCAGCAAGAGGGGAAGTAGGAAAGAGTATGCTTCATACTTATTGGACAAAGAACAGTTTGCACATTGCTGATTATGTGAATTCCCAAAACCAGTGGGATTAACTATAGCTATTCTCCTTATTAGGCCATTTGACTTTGAACACATCAGTTGGTAAGTACAGTTTGTATAGTTGAGCCGTAGCATGACCAGACATTATCCTAAAATTAGTGTCCACGATCAACTTTGCTAGTAGCAGGTAACTGGGAATAAAAGAGAAAATACATATTCTCCATTCTAGAAATAACAGTTTAGAGTGGAGTTAGTGGAAAATTCTGCCTAGATGGTAAAATGATGGTAAAATCTTCCAGGGCAGATGAAAAATCTTAGCTTTGCAGACCACTACGTTTTGTTGACATTATATAGCTGCTCTCTTTTCAATATAGATTATGTTATTGTGGAATTATCAGCTCAGGATACATAATATCTCAAAGGCAGCAGCACTCTAATGTACCTATTTCACTCTTCCCTCTCAATGTGCATTGACCAACTGAGGAAGTTCAGTAGTAGGAGCGGAGAGAATTTTGCATATGCCCCGTGCCGTTTATGTAAAGTACATTTGCTCAAGGTGAAATATAAACATAGAGGCAGAACAACATATTTTCTCTTGAAATATAAACAAACATTTATCTATGATAAACACAATTATGCTATAGGGAATTCACCAAAAAGGACTAGTTCAGAAGCCATTTGAGATATGCACTAGGGAAGAACAGCAAGGCTGGGCTACCCAGGGCAGTTGTGTGGGCTTTATGCTTGGAGGTATTCAACTGGACAAATCCCTAAACACTAATTAGTCTGGTCTGATTTCACAGTTGGCCCTGCTTTGAGTGAGGGCATGCACTAGACACCCCATGAGATTCCATCCAACCTGAACTGAGACTTATTATTATTCCTTGCCATGTAGTATGTTACGGCATACTGTATAGAATGTAATAACAAAATGCTATTGAAATGGAAAGAAATGTTAAGGGAACAGTAAATATAAAATATTATATATATATATTTTTTTTTTTTCACAGAAATATGTGTACATTTGTTTCAACTTCATATGGTAGTTTATGCAATGGATACTTGTGGAACCTGAATTTCAAATTTTGCATATGCATACGTGAATGGAAACCTAATTCTGCTCCTGTAGGCAAAGAATACCTAATCCTGTCCTTATTGCTATAGCTTAACCATTAATACTTTTCAAATAAGTGAAACTACTTATTCCCATCACCTGTCCTGGTTTTGGCTGGGATAGAGTTAATTTGTGGCTGGTATGTGCTGCTTTTTGAATTTAGGAGAAAAACAGTGCTGATAACACCCTGATGTTTTAGTTGTTGCTGAGGAGTGCTTACACAGAGTTAAGGACTGTTCAGTTTTTCATGCTGCCCTGACTGTGAGAAGGCTCTGGGTGCACGAGAAGCTACAAGAAGCTACAAGAAGCATGTCTGCTGGAAAAGCCACAAAGCAGGCTGTAAGCAATCCAGGAGACTCCTGGTGTGTGTTGAGGATAACTTCCTGGTCCAGGTATTAGGCAAACCAAGCAGAGGAGAAGTGTTACTGGACCAGGTGCTCACCAATGCTGATGAACTCATTAAAGGAGTTAAGATCAGAGGCAGTCTGGGCTACAGTGACCACGCCCTGATTGAGTTTGTGATTTTGAGGAATGTGAGCCTGGTGAGGAGCAAAGTCAGGACCCTGAACTTCTGAAGAACAAACTTTGAGCTATTTAAAGACCTTGTGGATGAGATCCCTTGGAACACTGTCCTTAGGGACAGAGCAGCTGAGCAACTCTTTAAGGACATTTTCCTTACACCACAAGAACTCTCCATCGCCCTGTGTAAGAGAACAGGCAGGGAGGGCAAAAAAAAGGATTAGCTGAGCAAGGACCTGTTGGTCAAACTGAGGTGCAAGAAGGAAATGCACAGGCAGTGGAAGCAGGGACATGTGGCCAGGGAAGAGTACAGGAATGCCGACTGGATGCGCAGAGGTGGGAAAGCCAAGAGGAAAGCCAAGGCACAGATGGAACTGAGCTTGGCAAGGGATGCAAATAACAAGAAGGGATTCTATAGGTACATCGGCCAGAAAGGAAAGGTCAAGGAGAGTGTACCCCCTTGGATAGATGAGAAGGGAGAACTGGTAACAACAAACATGGAGAAGGCTGAAATACTCAGCAACTTCTTTGCTTCAGCCTTCACTGTCAGTCAGGCTTCCCACATCTCTCGTTTCCCTGAACCTGTAGATGAAGGCTGGGGGAGCACAGTTCCTCCCACAGTAAGCAAAGAGCAGGTTCAAGACCACCTGATGAAACTGAACAGGCACATGTCTATGGGGGCCTGATGACATGTACCCCAGAGTCCTGAGGCAACTGGCTGATGGAGTTGCCAAACCTCTCTCTGTCATATTTGAAAAGTCATTAGAGTCGGGTGAAGTCCCTGGTGACTGGAAAAAGTGAAACATCACTCCCATTTTTTAAAAGGGTAAAAAGGAAAAATATGGGGAACTACAGACAGGGACAAAAAGAATAGCTAAATTTGTCAGATGAAGTATTCATTGCGAGTTATTATGAACACTAATTATTATTATTGTTATTATTTCCATTTTTCCTATACCACAGTTTTCACTTCTGGGTGTCAGGTCAGTGTGGTACACTGATTAAAGAAATAATTAAGTTCTTGTTCCTGAAAGAATCTTCCCATCCCCTAAAAATCATTACTTTCATCAAGTCATGTTACAAGGACTGAGACTGCTGATAATACTCTATCAAAGAAGACAGAAAGGGAAAAAAAAATGCTTGTTCCTCCTGTACTGAGTAGTGTAAGATACTAAATAAGTTTCTGTGTGTTGGATTTGGGAAGAAAAATACAATTCTAAGGAATACAGAAAAGCAGGCAGTGTCCATCCATGATGACAGCCAGAAAATATTAACAGTTCATTAGTTCTGTTACCAACACAAGATTCTTGGAAATTTCACTGTAATCTTTGGTCTTCTTTTTGCATGAACTTACCTGAGCTTGAAAACATATAGGCACATCAGCAGTTTTCTACCAGTAGAAAACAATATGTTGGATTAGTTGTAGACATTTCAGTAATCTCACAGTATTGATTAAGCAGGATAGAACATTGGATAGACACTTAGGTCAAAACATCATAATATTGTTTTTACCAGAAAAGGAGCAGAACACAAATGAACAGCATGAAAATTTCTTGGTGAGATATTTCTGTACCATCTGCTAAACAATGTGGAGGGATTTTTTCATCATATAAAAAATTTAATAATAAATAATAAATAAAAAAATTATTTTTTTATATAGACTGACTGTTTTATATGAAACATATATGTTCCTTTATTCCTGTCTTCTTTTCTGAAGTTCACTCAAAACTGGTCTCTATTGCTCTAATTTAGTTACTTCCAGTATGCTGATTTTGTTGACTTGGGTGATTCAACAGTTTTTTAAAGTATATTTCCACCATGTTGCAGCCTTAGCCACCCAAGGTTTGTTCAGTGTATGGATATAACCTCAAAATATGTTCTGATAAGTACCATGGAATTTCTGTGGAAGTTGTCAAGCTACATGACAAAAGGGCTTCTCTCCATTCACACGAAGGAGCACTGACACATGAGAGCAGATTGGGGAACCCAATAATTGGGTCAGAGGCACAAGCATCTCTCCCAGGGGAGACAAGGGAGCACCCAGGATGAGTCTATGGATAATGTTCTTCCCAGATTAGCTTTTGGACTGAAAGGGTTCACTGCCTAGGAGTTTAAGACCCATTATAGGATGCAAGTAAAGAGCATTTCAGGATTGCAAATAACACGTTAAGGGATGTTTGGAAGGAACCAAGAATATGGAAAGAGAGGGATCAAAGTGGAACAAGCAAGGGAAAGGGCTAAATAATAAAGGGTTTAAAAGGATCAGTTGTATGAAGTGGCTGGTCAGGCCATGCCCTGCAACTGATCAGTGCAGCATATTCTGTCTTCTCATTAAACTTCATTTCCAATTCTTTTCCTGAATTAGGGAACTCTGTTCAGTGTGCATGTGTGTATGGAGGTCTGCATGCAAGCAGTGAGTCAGCCGAGAAAGTCTGTCTGTCTGTGGTGCCAGCAACTAAAGAGGCTGGTGAGTCTGCATGTTGAGTTAGTGTCTATGCCAGTGTGTGATCACTTGTGAAAATCAAGCTGGCAAGTCGGTTTGGGAGCCAAGTATTGGAGTGACCATAAATCTGGACCAGATATAGGAGAGATGAAAGGGTCATAGAATCACAGAATGGTTTAGGTTGGAAGGGACCTTAAAGATCACCTAATTCCAAGCACCCTGCCACAGACAGGAACAAATCCTGCTTGAGCAGGTTGCTCAAAGCCCCATCCAACCTAGCCTTGGGTCAGCAAGTTGTCTACTGGATAGGCCAGGAGGTCCAAGTCTCCATGGGGAGACAATGGAGTCCAAGGGTCAGGTATTGGTAAAGCCATAGGTCTGGTCCAGCTACTGGCAAGACTCTTTTTTTGTATGTATTTGTTTCCCTGTGTGTGAGGAAAATGGGAGACAAGAGGATCCAGGTCCAGACTGGGTTTCTAAGGCCAGTTACTGGGGGGACTATGGTGCATGGGTGTGTGCATATATATGTGTGTGCACGTGTGTGTATGTGGGGGTATGCAGGTCTGAGTACTAGCAACAGAGTGGGGCTGGAGTTCTGGGGGCTGGCATGCCCAGATGACAGCAACTGGGGAGTGTTTTGGAGTCAGCAATAGAAGCAGGAAGTGAATAGTTTTTTCCATCCAGCATTAACAAAATACATTTTCTTCATCTCATGGTTGTTTCACAACTGCTGAAGTTTGTCTGCTTCACACCTGGTAAAGTCATAAGCAGAATTCTTCTTAATTCCCCTAGCATTGTTTGGATTTTTTTATTTTATTTATTTTTATATATATATATTTGGTGACATGAGATTTACAGTTTTATTTTCTTAGCTGAAAAGCTATTATTACTTAATAGTATTATTATGAAATCAACCACAGGCCTTGCTTTAGTATTGGAGACTGGATGTGATAGGCATTGCATTTGCAAAGGGACACATTTAGTTCCTGCCTAAGGTGACAGTGGTCAACGGACAGGTTGGCAACTTAGGAAAGCTATTACTCATCCCAAAATTATTAATCACCTTTTGAAATTATCCAGTTTGGGCTTTAGTCACACAAAAGGAAAACGTTTGTCCCTAGATGTGATGGAACTCAAATGCAGGTTAGGCCCTTAGATAATTCAAATATGTATGTGTGTATATATATATATATAAATATTTAATGTTTCTGTTTCTGTGTTTGTTATAGTAAAAAAGAATGGGAAAAGGAAGATTAAGTTTCATTACATATTATTCCTTTTTCACTTAAGGATTCCACCATTTATTGCTCATAATATTGCTTATATAGCTTACTGTTTTCAAATACAATAAATAGATATTGCGTTGTAAAACCTGTCAATAAGGTTGCTGGTGAAGTATCTGTGTTTGTTTGTTTGTTTGCTTTGTTTTGTTCTCCAAATTTACATACTAATGGGCTACCTGTTAGTGTAGAATGACACCTAAAATAAAATACTGTAGCCATTCTATCACTGCTAGTTAAAGACTTCAGAAAAAATGACAAAAGAGCACAGGATAAAGAGGGTTTTGTGGTGAACAGTGTGAATCAACACCACAATGTACAGTTAAGTGGGAATCTGTGCAGATTCTAAGACTGCTGAATCAAAAGCCACAAAATAGGGAGAGACATATGCATATGCAGGTCAACGGGCAGAGCTTGAAGCATGTGAAAATTTGCTATTCGAGATAGCTAAGAAGTCCCATTAACAATATTTCAGCTTCAGGGCAGTGAAAAGATGGGTTACAATAATCACAGATGGGAAAGCTCAGGAAAAAGAAATCAGAGAATGAGAAGTCAGATGACCCACTTAGGTGACAGTGTTTTAGACAGCTCTATTAAAGTAATGGAACAGGAGTAATAAGCCATCATTATTACCTCCTTGTCTGTCATGTGAATTGTGGATGTGTTAGAGTTCTCTGAATATCTCCTTCATGATTTCACTAGGACATGAAGTTTGATTATTCATGCATGGAATTATTATTATTATTTTTTGTTTTGTTTTAACTCACAGAATATCCTTTACTGTATCAATGCTGTGATTAAAAAACATCTTCAGTGCATAAATCATATCACTTAAACCTGCTCATGCTATAATTACCACGTAGTTGTTACAGGTATAATTTATCAAATGGAGCTTTGTGGTGATATTCACACCAGCTCTCTAGAGTGTATGGGAATTTTCTACCTTTGTTCCTTTTTGAAAAATGCTAATTCATGGAAACAAAATAATTCTATGTAAACTCATCAGTTTAAAGAAAGTTATTAAAATATATTTTTTAGCTCCTTGGTATATGTCTGATATATACAAAGATATTCTTTTCCACCCAGCTAATAAAAAGATAAACAGAAGACCCATACCTAAGTCATTCCTCTCAGTCTTTCTGAAGATGGACATGAAGAGGTTGTTCTATAACCCAGTTAAGTCCTAAGTGTTTTTCTCTCAAACGTTGAAAGTTATGTGTATCGCCTTGATGTAGAGCAAGATTGACTGATTGATTGATTTAGTATGGAAGTTTCATGGATGGGAAAAGGATTCTCATTCCCTTCCAAATCAAGTGCATATTGAGATTTGCTACAAGTGAAAGGTAAAACAATACAACCATTTGAGATACCTGTACAGGCTTGAGAGGCAGGCCTGTGTGAACCTCAGCCTTTTCCTTATCCTCAGTAGTCATGTTACCCCCTGCAACCAGTAAAGAATGGAGATTCTCCTTGGCCCTCCTCTTGCTGTTAATATATATTTATAAAAACATTTTTTTTTTGTTATCCTTAACCATAGTGGCCAAGTTGAACTTGTGCTGGGCTTTGGCCTTTGTGATTTTTTTCTCTGCATATGCTGGCAACTTCCCTGTACTCTCCTCAAGTTGCCTGCCCCTTCTCCCACTGGCCATAAACTCACTTTTTCTCCTGGACACTCGGCAAATTTCCCTGTTCAGTCACGCTGGTCTTCTTCCCTGCCGGCTCATCTTACAGCACGTGGGGACAGCCTGCTTCTGTGCCTTTAAGACTTCCTTCTTGAGGAGCATCCAGCCTTCCTGAACCCCTCTGCCCTTCAGGACTGACTCCCAAGGGACCCTCCCTACCAGTGTCCTCAACAGCTCAAAGTCTGCCCTCTGGAAGTCCAAGGTAGCAGTTTTACTGACCCCCCTCCTGACTTCACCAAGAATAGAGAACGCTACCATTTCATGGTCACTCTACCCAAGAAAACCCCCTACCATCACATCTCCCACCAGTTCTTCTCTGTTTGTGAACAGCAGGTCTAGTGGGGCACCCCCTCTGGTAGGCTTACTAACCAGCTGAGATAGGAAGCTGTCTTCCATGCACATGAACCTTCCATGAATCTCCTAGACTGCTTTCTCAGGGCTGTATTGTATTTCCAACATAGTGAAGTTAAAGTCCCCCCACGAGAACAAGCACTGGCAATCAAGTGACTTCCGCAAGCTGCTTATAGAACTCCTCATCCATCTCTTCATACTGGATTGGCAGTCTATAACAGACCCCCACCAGGATGCCCGGCTTGTTGGCCAACCCCTTCATCCTTATCCACAGGAATTCTACCTTATCACTCCCATCCTCTAGCTCAACAGCATCGAAATACTCGCTAATGTAGAGAGCCATGCCACCTCCCCCCTCCTTAGTTGCCAAGACCAAGTGCAAGGTCCTGCATCTGGGCCAGGGAAATCCCAAGCAAAAACGCAGTCTGGGTGAAGAATGGAATGAGAGCAGCCCTGAGGAGAAGGACCTGGAGGTGTTGGTTAATGAGAAGCTCAGCATGGGCCTGCAATTTACGCTTGCAGCCCAGAAAGCCATTCTTATCCTTGCCTGCATCAAAAGAAACATGACCAGCAGGTCAAGGGAGGTGGTTCTTGCCCTCAGGTCTGCTCTCATGAGACTCCACCTGGAGTACTACATTTAGCTCTGGGGCCCCCAGCACAAGAAGGACATGGACCAAGAAGAACAAGTCCAGAGGAGGACCTTGAAGATGATCAACAGGCTGGAGCACTTCTCCTATGAAGACAGGCTGAGGGAGTTGGGGATGTTCAACTGGGGATGAAAAGGCTTGGATGTTCAGTTGGGGATGAGAAGGCTTGGGGGAGACCTTATAGTGATCTTCCAATACTTAAAGGGGGCCAACAGAAAAGCTGGGGACGGAGTCTTTGTCATGGAGTACAGCGATAGGAGAAGGAGTAATGGTTTTAAACTAAACCAAATATATATACATATAAATATACATATATATATACATATATAAATATACATATATATATATATAGGTTAGATATAAGGAAGCAAATGTTTTACTAGGAGGGTGCTGAGGCACTGGAACATGTTGCCCAGAGAAACTGTGGATGCCCTATCCCTGGAAGTGTTCAAAACCAGTTTGGATGGGGCTTTGAGCAAACTGGTCTAGTGGGATGTGTCCCTGCCCATGGCAGAGATGATGGGTGGGGTTGAAATTAGATGATCTTTAAGGTCCCTTCCAACCCAAACCATTCTATGATTCTATGGAGAAGAAACACATGAAAGGACAGATGTATTCATACATTATCCAAATTCAGATTTTAAACTGAAGAAAATAGGCATAATGTGCATAATATAGGAAAGCAAGAACATTTAGCTTAATTGATTGGGAAATGTAATTTTCTAAAGATTTTCTTTGATCTTAATATTTTGCAGGTGAAGTGGTTCTTTAAAAATAATATACCTACAACAGAAATAACACATACAAATTCTTTAACTGTGCAATATTTTCATGGCACAAAACAGATCCTACTAGACAGCATATACACACAAAACTAATCCTTCCTTCCTTCCTCCCTCCCTCCCTCCCTCCCTTCCTCCCTTCCTTCTCTTCCTTCCTTCCTTCCTAATGCTATTGCTTAAGACAGATACTGTCTGAATTATGTAATTTGGTCCATACTGGATTCCTTTCAACAGAAACAGCTTGCTTACATCTCTGTTTTTTCTCAGAGCTTACAGAGTATTTTCCTAGCTTCTTTTCACTGAAGTAGCAAGAGCCAACTGGGGAAAAATAAGGTGAAAAATACATAGTGCTAATACTTTCCGGATTATAAATGGATTGCCCAGTTACCAAACATAATAAGTCAAGAGACTAAGCCAGGGAAAGATATTTGCTATTTAACTTCAAATGTTATGAGTATGTCTCTTTCTAAGAAACACAAACATGATTTTACATCAAAGAGATATCATTCTGATTAAGTAAAAATTGTCCTGAAATAATTGAATAGGGAAGCTCTAAGATCTCAAAATAATAATTTTCTGTGGTGGTGTTTGTTTGTTTGTTTGTTTATCACATGTATCTGCTTTTTATCTGGTTTCTTTTTCAGAAATTAACTTCTCTACATCAATTAAATCCAAGTCATTTTGTTCAATTAGATTTAGTAAAAATAGTTTATTAGCTTTTTGATTCCAATGAAAGAAAAAGTAATGAAAAACTCTGACAAGAAAAGACTAAAGTTAATATATACAATGATATTACTCCAATGAAGGAATGGGAAAATAATTGTTTTGAATAATACCTACAGAATATAGGAACCACTGGCAAATTCTCATAGTTAATTTTTGCAATGATATAAGCACTAATATTTTAGATGTATTATTCTTATATTGATAAGAATTATTATATTTTATATTATTATTATGTATGTTTCACTTGAAACACAATAAGAGATATCTTAGACAAATCTATAGAAATATTTCAGTATATTCTTGTCACTTTTTTTGAAAAAGACTATTAGACTTTGAATAGCAAAAGTTTTGAAATTTCAGTGATGAAAAAGGCAAAATGTTTTTTCATGATTAATGGGTGTTTTGTTTTTGGTGATAGTGGTGTTTTGTTGTTGTTGTTGTTGTTGCTGTTGTTGTTGTTTTTAGCCTAGAAAAGATTTTTTTAACTCAGAGAAAAGAAGAGGTGAGACCTCATTGCAGCCTTCCAGTATTTAAAGGGGCCCCAAAGGAAAGTTGGGGAGGGATTCTTCATCAGGGAGTGTAGTGACAGGACAAGGGATAATGGTTTTAAACTAAAAAAAAAGGTGGGTTTAGATTAGATATTCAGAAGAAATTTGTTACAGTGAGGGTGGTGAGACACTGGATCAGGTTACCCAGAGAAGTTGTGGAACCCCTGGAAGTGTTCAGGGCCAGGTTGGATGGGGCTTCGGATAACCTAATCTAGTGGAAAGTATCCCTGTCCATGATGGGGGAGTTGGAATTCGATGGTCTTTAAGGCTCCTTCCAATCCAAACCACTCTATGATTCTTTGATGTGATTTTCCTGAATAAATATAAATCCTTAGAATGAGCTTAACCGTTAAATCTCACTTTGGGGCAGGCTAATAGAATTTTAAAATTATTTTTGGTGGGTATTATACAACAGTTTCATCATGGAACATCTTAATATTATGTAGACATCAATCTGTAAAGGGTTGTGTGATGTTCCTTCAAGACCCACAGCAACAGACTAATTGCTGCCCTTCAAGAAGGGTTAGCCAAAATCCTAGGAAGCTGTACTACATAAAAGGAGATACTTTGAAAAAAATGATACTTCTTCAAAATCAGAGTAACAGGCTAGAGAAAGGAGAAAAAATATGTATGTCCATCTTGTTGGAACTAGTGAAGGAAAAAGGAAGCGTTTGAACAACTATTTTTATAAGAGTAAAGAAAGCTAAGAAGAAAGAGACAATGCACCCTTCAGGCAGTCTTTATTCATTTGTTTTGCTAGCTGCAAAATTTCCTGAAAATAGAGTGAAAAGTGTTTTCTTTCTTGAACCTGTGCACACTTTCTTTCCACTACCAGAAAACGCTGAAGTCCCTACACGACTTGTAAACATAGAAGGCCTACAAGATTGTATCTCTGGGAAAAGTTTGTAATTAAGCTACAATGAAACCAAAGGATGAATTTATGAGAAGGCAGGAGGATTAAAACTAAACCCTAGATTTAAGTCCATTGGGAAAAGTCCTTGACAAACCATGAAAGACAGCTTGCTGAGATGAGAGTGCCTAGCGCAACAAGAAGCAAATAGTGTAGAAAAAAAATTATCTTTATAAAGTGAGAAATATTTGGATTGTTAAGGAATTATCTTGATTATCTTATCTTGATTATCCTGATTATCAGATTATCTTGAGTGTCATCACGCGGCACTTGCAGGGCAACCAGGTGATCAGGCCCAGTCAGCATGGGTTTATGAAAGGCAGGTCCTGCTTGACGAACCTGATCTCCTTCTATGACAAAGCAAAACGCTTAGTGGATGAGGGAAAGGCTGTGGATGTGGTCTACCTTGATTTCAGTAAGGTTTTTGACACCATTTCCCACAGCATTCTCCTCAAAAAACTGGCTGCTCTTGGCTTGGACTGGCGTACGCTTCGTCGGGTTAGAAACTGGCTGGGTAGCTGGGCCCAAAGAGTTCTGGTGAATGGAGTTAAATCCAGCTGGAGGCCACTAACTAGTGGAGTCCCCCAGGGCTCAGTACTGGGGCCAGTCCTCTTCAATATCTTTATCGATGATCTGGATGAGGAGATCGAGTGCACCCTCAGTAAGTTTGCAGACGACACCAAGTTAGGTGCGTGTGTCGATCTGCTCGAGGGTAGGAAGACTCTGCAGGAGGATCTGGATAGGCTGGACCGATGGGCTGAGGTCAACTGTATGAAGTTCAACCAGGCCAAGTGCCGGGTCCTGCACCTGGGGCACAACAACCCCATGCAGCGCTACAGGCTGGGAGATGAGTGGTTAGAAAGCTGCCTGGCAGAGAAGGACCTGGGAGTATTGGTTGATAGTCAGCTGAATATGAGCCAGCAGCATGCTCAGGTGGCCAAGAAGGCCAACAACATCCTGGCTTGTATAAGAAGCAGCGTGGCCAGCAGGTGTAGGGAAGTGATTGTCCCCCTGTACTCAGCTCTGGTGAGGCCACACTTCGAGTACTGTGTTCAGTTTTGGGCCCCTCGCTACAAGAAGGACGTCGAGGTGCTCGAGGGAGTCCAGAGAAGGGAGACGAGGCTGGTGAGGGGTCTGGAGAACAAGTCTTACGAGGAGCGGCTGAGGGAGCTGGGATTGTTCAGCCTGGAGAAGAGGAGGCTCAGGGGCGAGCTTATCACACTCTACAGGTACCTTAAAGGAGGCTGTAGCGACGTGGGGGTTGGTCTATTCTCCCACGTGCCTGGTGACAGGACAAGGGAGAATGGGCTAAAGTTGCGCCTGGGGAGGTTTAGATTGGATGTTAGGAAGAACTTCTTTACTGAAAGGGTTGTTAGGCATTGGAATGGGCTGCCCAGGGAAGTGGTTGAGTCACCATCCCTCCAGGTCTTTAAGAGACGTTTAGATGTTGAGCTTAGTGATATGGTTTAGTGGAGGACTTGTTAGTGTTAGGTCAGAGGTTGGACTGGGTGATCTTGGAGGTCTCTTCCAACCTAGATGATTCTGTGATTCTGTGGAATTTTACTAATTCTGTTTGGGACAATGCTCGTGTGTTCCCAAAGTCCTGAATCAGTTAAGGAATGTTTATACTATGCTCAGTGAAGCTCCTCAAATTTATTTATTATTTACTCAAAGAGGAATGCTATGTACTTATGTGGCCTATAATTAGGATCAACGATAGATGGCTTACTATTTCAGTGAAAAGACTACTAATCTACTGCTTAAAGTTAATATAAATAAAGTTATGAGTATGACATTTGAAAGTATAAGCAAGCAGATGGTCAGTAAATATTTCTATTTCTTAGATACCATAGCCATTTATGAAATATTTAAATGCACATTTTATGCTTACATGGTACAGCATATATATATATGTATGGTCAGAGGTAGTTATAGATACAAATGTGAATTATCTCATTAAGACCAGCAGAATATTCCTCAAGTTCCCACCTAGCAGACATACTTGCTCATTAGTGGGAAACAAACAAACAAAACCAACAGCAACAACAAAATCCTAGGTATCCGCACTTCTGATTTCTGATCAGAAAACTTTGGGTTCAGAAAGAATAAGTGGTAGAAAATAAAGCTGTTCTCATGATCTGCATGAGCTGATTTTCTTTTAGTTTATCTTGGTTTATATGATCTGTAATATGTAGTTCTGAATAAAAACATCCCAGGCTACTTGTGACCATAACCATGAAATGATACTGGTTTACTTCAATTCCATTTTAACGTGGCACAACTTGCTGAGCCTTCTGATGTCATATTCAAATCAGGAATTATAGTTCCACTGAAGAACAAATGAATGTTTCATTTCAAAACTGTAAGCATGTCATACTTCTTTAATATAACCTCCCCTTGGAAGTAGTACTTCGAGAAACAGATTATGCTAAACATGAGGAGATAAACAACCCCTAAGCTTTATCAAGGGAGGCTGTAAATGTCTTAGTTTCTATTCAATAGGAGCTACCAGAGCTCACTGATTTTTGAGATCTAGTTTTGAATGGAAACAGCATCAAATAGCCATCTTGCTATTTAAACAACAGATAATAGAAACAATGGTCCAGTTCAGGCTACACTGCAGATAACAAACCATCTCCTGTAAGAAATATTAGTTTCAAATTACCAGTATTTCTTAATATATAAATAGAGTTAATGTAGTCCATAATCTGTTTGGAATGTAGAGAAGTAAACCAAAAGATATTGGTCTGCCTTCATTCCTTACAGACACATAGATCTCAAAGAGAATCTGTTGCTAGCACTAACTGTATCACACAGTGAAATAACAGGAGGGGAAAAAAATAAAAAAAAAAAAATAGAAAAAAAATTAAATCTAGACAGATGAGAGTGGGCTGACTATGGTAAACTGTTTAATAGTAGCTGTAAAATGAAGATTACAAAGGATGTGAAGAAAACCCTGGTAAGGTAATTTATGTAGGAAAAATGTTGGAAGTGATACACTGTCTACAAAATAAGGTTATAGTCATAACTGCTTTTATAAAATGAAAGAAAACATTCCTATAAGAGATGCTACCAATGAATTTGTAACATTTAAAAAAGCCATTTCACTATTTGTGCATATAACATGTGAAATAACGTATCCTTAAACTAATGCTGGTTTTGTCTAAGTCATGTGCTCATAATACTTTTGATATCAGGATGGAATGAATATTAATGGATATTTTATTCAATTTGCTATAAATCTATGTAATAAGCAAGTAAAAGGACATAACTTGTATGAAAACACTCATAGAATCATGGAATGTTTTGGGTTGGAAGGGACCCTAAAGACATCTAATTCCAGCCCCCCACCATGGGCAGGGACACCTTCCACTAGACCAGGTTGCTCAAAGCCCCATCCACAGAATCACAAAATCACAGGATCATCTAGGTTGGAAGAGACCTCCAAGATCACCCAGTCCAACCTCTGACCTAACACTAACAAGTCCTCCACTAAACCATATCACTAAGCTCAACATCTAAACGTCTCTTAAAGACCTGGAGGGATGGTGACTCAACCACTTCCCTGGGCAGCCCATTCCAATGCCTAACAACCCTTTCAGTAAAGAAGTTCTTCCTAACATCCAATCTAAACCTCCCCAGGCGCAACTTTAGCCCATTCTCCCTTGTCCTGTCACCAGGCACGTGGGAGAATAGACCAACCCCCACGTCGCTACAGCCTCCTTTAAGGTACCTGTAGAGTGTGATAAGCTCGCCCCTGAGCCTCCTCTTCTCCAGGCTGAACAATCCCAGCTCCCTCAGCCGCTCCTCGTAAGACTTGTTCTCCAGACCCCTCACCAGCCTCGTCTCCCTTCTCTGGACTCCCTCGAGCACCTCGACGTCCTTCTTGTAGCGAGGGGCCCAAAACTGAACACAGTACTCGAAGTGTGGCCTCACCAGAGCTGAGTACAGGGGGACAATCACTTCCCTACACCTGCTGGCCACGCTGCTTCTTATACAAGCCAGGATGCTGTTGGCCTTCTTGGCCACCTGAGCACACTCCTGGCTCATATTCAGCTGACTATCAACCAATACTCCCAGGTCTTCTCTGCCAGGCAGCTTTCTAACCACTCATCTCCCAGCCTGTAGCGCTGCATGGGGTTGTTGTGCCCCAGGTGCAGGACCCGGCACTTGGCCTGGTTGAACTTCAAACATTTGACCTCAGCCCATCGGTCCAGCCTATCCAGATCCTCCTGCAGAGCCTTCCTACCCTCGAGCAGATCGACACACGCACCTAACTTGGTGTCGTCTGCAAACTTACTGAGGGTGCACTCAATCCCCTCATCCAGATCATCGATAAAGATATTGAAGAGGACTGGCCCCAGTACTGAGCCCTGGGGGACTCCACTAGTTAGTGGCCTCCAGCTGGATTTAACTCCATTCACCAGAACTCTTTGGGCCCAGCTACCCAGCCAGTTTCTAACCCGACGAAGCGTACGCCAGTCCAAGCCAAGAGCAGCCAGTTTCTTGAGGAGAATGCTGTGGGAAACGGTGTCAAAAGCCTTACTGAAATCAAGGTAGACCACATCCACAGCCTTTCCCTCATCCACTAAGCGTTTTGCTTTGTCATAGAAGGAGATCAGGTTCGTCAAGCAGGACCTGCCTTTCATAAACCCATGCTGACTGGGCCTGATCACCTGGTTGCCCTGCAAGTGCCGCGTGATGACACTCAAGATAATGTGCTCCATGACCTTCCCTGGCACTGAGGTCAAACTAACAGGCCTATAGTTCCCTGGGTCTACCCTCTGACCCTTCTTGTAGATGGGCGTCACATTTGCTAGCCACCAGTCGACTGGGACTTCTCCTGATAGCCAGGACTGCTGATAAATGATGGAAAGCGGCTTGGCCAGCTCCTCCGCCAGTTCTCTCACTACCCTCGGGTGGATCCCATCCGGCCCCATCGACTTGCGTACATCCAAGTGCTGTAGCAGGTTGCCAATCATTTCCTCGTTGATTGTGAGGGCCACATCCTGCTCCCCATCCCCTTCCACCAGCTCAGGGTACTGGGTATCTAGAGAACAGCTCATCTTGCCACTAAAGACTGAGGCAAAGAAGGCATTAAGCACCTCAGCTTTTTCCTCATCCCTTGTAACTAAGTTTCCTCCCACATCTAGTAAAGGATGATTCTCCTTAGTCCTCCTTTTTGTGTTGATGTATTTGTAAAAACATTTTTTGTTATCTTTAACGGCAGTAGCCAGATTGAGCTCCAGATGAGCTTTGGCCCTTCTAATTTTGTCCCTGCCCAGCCTTGCAACAGCCTTATAGTCCTCGTGAGTGGCCCACCCTCTTTTCCAAAGATTATAAACCCTCTTTTTTCTCCTAAGCTCGAACCACAACTCTCTGTTCAGCCAGGCTGGTCTTCTTCCACGCCGGCTCGTCTTTGGGCATGTGGGGACAAACTGCTCCAGAGCCATTAAGATTTCCTTCTTGAAGAGTGACCAGCCTTCCTGGACTCCTCTGCCCTTCAGAACTACTTCCCAAGGGACTCTGCCAACCAGTGTCCTGAACAGCTCAAAGTCAGCCCTCCAAAAGTCCAAGACAGCGGTTTTGCTGGTTCCCTTCCTGGCTTCGCCAAGAATAGAGAACTCTACCATTTCGTGGTCATTCTGCCCAAGACAGCTCCCGACCACCATATCTCCCACCAGTCCTTCTCTGTTTGTGAACAGAAGGTCTAGTGGGGCACCTCCCCCGGTAGGCTCTCTAACCAGCTGCATCAGGAAGCTATCTTCCAAGCTCTCCAGAAACCTCCTAGACTGCTTTCTCTAGGCTGTGTTGTGCTTCCAGGATATGTGTGGGAAGTTGAAGTCCCGCACGAGAACAAGCGCTGATGATTTTGCAACTTCTGCCAGCTGCCTGTAGAACTCCTCATCCTTCTTCTCATCCTGGTTCAGCGGTCTATAACAGACCCCCACCAGGATGCTTGCCTTGTTGGCCTTCTCGCTGATCCTAACCCACAGAGACTCAACCTTATCAGTCCTAGCCTCAAGTTCCACAACATCAAAACACTCTCTAATATAGAGAGCCACACCACCACCCCTTCTGTGCTGCCTGTCCCTTCTGAAGAGCCTATAGCCAGACATTGCAGCACTCCAGTCATGGAGTGGACATTCAGCCTGTCCTTGAACACTTCCAGGGATGGGGCATCCACAACTGCTCTGGGCAACCTGTTCCAGTGCCTCACCACCTTCTCAGTAAAGAATTTCTTTCTTATATCTAATCTAAATCTACCATCTTTTAATTTAAAGCCGTTACTGCTTCTCTTATCACTACCACTCCCTGATAATGTGTAACTCCCCAGCCATCTTGTAGGGCCCCTTTAGGTATTGAAGGAGTGTAGCTCCTGAAAGACTGTATGGGGAAAAAAACACATGTAGAAAAGATTTACTCTCTTCTACCACAGATATCTGCTCTTTAAAATGAATATTTCGCTTGCTATTACTGAGTTAATAACAAATGGCAATCAGGAGAGTCTGATATTTCTTGGACTTTTCCAATCGTACACAATTATATTTCCTCATACAAGTAGGTATGCTGACAAGAATATTCCTAATCATGAAGGAATACCCTATTTTCCTTAAACTATTGGAAAGGAAAATCATTTATTCTTCATTTCTTAATCTCAGAACAAAAAATGGTTATAATTTCCAAGGTAGTAACTTTGCAAGTCTGTGGGGAAAAAAAAAAAAAATGTTGACTGCGGACTCAAGCAAGATCACAGATCTGTTTTTTTTAGTATGCAAAATATTTTTTCCTAATGATTGGATCAACGTAACTGACCAAATATTTATTGTTTAATTGCTTGCAGTTTAAACATGCTGAGCTGTTTCAAAGTGATTTCTCCCTCTCTTAAACTACATACAATCCTCTGTTAAGTACGTTAATTTCAATTTTTATTTGCATTAAAGAAAAACAATTATTTGATATGATTACTGGTGTGTTATTGACATTTTGTCTTTTGATTCATCCATATTTAATATTTTCAAGGGCAACTGTTGTGGTATTTTTAACACCTTGTATAGCATTAAACAGTCTCTTTCTCTCTCTATCTCTCTCTCTCTCTCTCTCTCTCTCTTTCTCCTTCCCCCTTTTCTCTTTCTCTCTTTCTCCTTCTGCTTCCTTCCTTCCTCCCTCCCTCCCTCTCCTTCCCTCCCATCTTTCCTTTTCCTTTTCCCTTCCCTTTTCCTTTCCCTTTCCTTCTCCTTCTCCTTTTCCCTTTCTTTTTCCTTTTCATCTCCTTTTCCATCTCCTTTTCTACCTCTCCTTGTATCCTTTTTCTTCTTTTTCTACTTTTTTTTTTATATGATGGATGTTTCAGAATTCTGTGCATTCATTTAGTGACTTCTTCATTAATCCTAGCAATACTGCAGAAAAGTTACACACTAAAACATAAAAGGAAGAAACTGACTGTAAAACAAGCTATATCCAAATTTAATTTACCAGTGGCAATTGTAATTGGTTTCAACGGTTAAAACACTTCCAAGCTTTTACACATAAAAGCTCGGATGAAAATGGCAGATCTGCAATTCAAGCTGCTAAATTGACTGCTATGGTGTAGTTTAGACTACAACAAAGAAACATCTGCTCTTATTCCCTGAATTCTCTTTAAATATGAAAATTTAAATGTTTCCACAACTTAAACGGTAAATAGTATGTTTTCAATGTGCCTGTATGTTCTTTTTCTCAAAATTCTAACCCTAAGAGATACTAATGCTGATTTAACAATTCACAGATTTTGACTGAACTGGTAACTAAGCGCTTAAGGAGCCAGTATAATCATTACTAAGAAAAGGAAACACTTCAAGGAAGAGTTTAGATACCCATAGAGTTTTGGCACAGAACTGTTTTCAGTATTTGCCTAATGAAGTGTTGCCAAGGACAACTATACTCTAGGTGATATTTTACCATTACAAATTTGTATGAAAATACAAATATGATCCTGAAAGCTGTTGTACAACCTCAGGTGCTGTTACATTGAATGGGATTCAAGAGCTTGAAGTATTTAATAGAACATACTTAGAATATCCATTCAGGCCCACTATAATTTAAAATTCAAAATTCATTCAAAACCTAATGTGGCAGTATACCAGCAGATGTAATTTTCTATAAGTACATGTCTTTCTGAGAAAAACAGGGTGCTAATAAAAAGGTACCACAATGATTTTCAAGCGCTAGAAATTTCCATTAAGCACAACAAAAAGCTTCACATTTAAAATTCTGAGGGAATCTATGAAACCAGGTTAGCCATGTCTTGATTTTTCCTTGTTAGTGAATATGTTGTTATTCTGCACTTCTAAGTCCTCCGGCATAAAGTATTAGGTATCACTACTGCAGTATTAAAGTTTATGTACATATATTATTAAAAGACATTATTTTTATACTTCCATGTTGTGCAGGAAAAGTGGAAAAAAATTAAAGCCCATCAATATTTCTGAAGAAAACTTCTCTTTGATTAACATGAACTGAAAGAACTTTCTGTCTTTTACAAAATAAATACATGAACTATCATGTTCAAAGATCAATTTATTTCATCATTCTTTTCAAGTGTAAATTTGAACTGTATCTGAGTTAAATTATCAAACTGTGCATCTCTGTGTATGTAGACAATATCATTTAAAACAGTCTTGAATTTCTAGACTGAGTTTCAGTCATATATTCTTATTAGTATTTCCTGTGCAAAGTAGAAAACATCACTTAAGGAGAAATGAATTGTTATAGGATTTTTTTTAACTGTCATTATTCTGCTGCTCTGTAGAAAAAGATGTTTCAGCCGGCTTTTTCTCATTAACTGCATCCTTTATACCTGTCCTTTTCCTCAGACACAGACTGTTACATGTAAGTTCTAAGAGTACTTGGGCATGACAGAGCAGACAAGAAAACATAATTTGCACTTTTTGTATCTATTCCTCCAAAGGCATTCATTCAAAGTTATTCTCTGTGTGCAACAGCCTACATACAAACCCAAGAAGTTGAAAGGGCTTCTGAAAGACCTGACTTTTAAGTTTTCAGCTAAATTTTGGTGATTTGCCTTCTGATGTACCTTGCCTTTTTGCACAGGAAATTGCTAAATTATCATTTCTGTCATACAAAGTAGTACCTCTGAAGAGGAAATACTTAACTTCTAATAAACCAGATTGCAGCAAATCATATAGTTCTCAGAAAAGGATGTCTAAAAAGCCTTGCAAAATTTGTATTAACCAGCATATTTTCTTGCCTTGCCTTGAAAATGCAAAGTGTATCTGGCTGAATATATATATATATATATACATACATTTAACATTTTATGGAAAGAAACAAGTATATTATTTTTTATTTTATTTTATTTTAAATATTATTATTCCCATCCCATATTGTAATGAAACAGACAATTTCAGACTGAAAACATCAGTACCAGTTGTCAGGTTATTCAGATGGTGTATAACAAATCCATTCCTATTTTTATTGATATATAAGATTGAACAAGAAGAGGAATCCAAGACTGACATTTCCTGACAGTTTGTCTTGCCTGTTCTCTTATTGGCTGGTTTAGAAATAGGAGTGAGTAGAGGAGAAATTTTGTTATGGTCAAAAATTTCATTCAGGACAATGTAAAGAGTTGTTTCCTTAAAAAGTTCTGCTCTCAGTAAAAGACTATTTTTTAAACTGAATGTAACAGGTAGAAAAATTGCACATCAGCACTATGCTAATGCTACATATTTAGTATAGTTCACACCAAAATAAATAAATAAGATAAAGGAAACCACCTAAAAAAATATTCATGTTTCTGATTTTTTAACTTAGTTACAGATTCAAAATGATGTATTTTCCTTGAGGAAAATAAGGAAAAAAAAAATAATCTTCTGAAATGTTTTTCACTCTACTGTTACCAGCAAATTTAAAACACAGAACTTCTTCAATACTCAGGAGAACACTTAAAGGTGAGATAACTGATGAAAGCTTATGTTGTATGTTTCCTACTGAAGAATAAGCTTTGTGGGTCTGTCTTCAAACACCAGCTTCCATTGCAGGCTCTTTTCTTCTACAAAAAGCATTCCCTCTCAGCATGCTGTCTTCTGTGACTAGTTTTCTGATATTCACTAATTCCTATATACCATAGTAATGGACATTTTATCCAGTTACAAGAAATTTTCTAGGTTTCAAAATCTTGCAGTTTTTAGTATTACTCCATCTTTATCTTCTACTCATCTGCTTTATTTTATTACATCTATTTTATCCTTCTCATCTACTCCTGCTCTGAACTCATTGATATGTGGGACAGTAATTGCTACATGAAGGTCACAGAGCGAAGGCACACTTGAACAGACAGTACATTGCTAAATTCAGGACGTAACTTTGCTCTAATACACGTATGTTAATAATATATTACACTTTTAATAACAAAGAAATCATAGTTTACAAAGGACAAGGTTTATAGGACAGAGGAAAGCAGGAGACAGTGAGACCCTTAGGGAATAAGTTACCATCCCTGATATTCTTGCAGAAAGAATCAGGGATACAGCTGAGGAGATTTCATCTCAGAGTATCACATGGAGTGCTTGAATTCAGTAACTGAGTGAAAGAGATGTATTTCTCTAGTTATACCATTTCATATGGTGTATAAACCTGGAAATACCTTCTTGTTGTTGTAATCATTTTTTTACTGTATTACAAGAGTGTTTTTTTTTTTCTTGTTATATATTTTCTATTTTTAGAGTTGTTTGTGAGTCTAAAGAATTTTGTGACAGTTCTTTCAACTCTTCAGATTATATTATGAAGAAAAAGATTCTTCAATCTGTCCAGCTTGAAAATATCAGTCTAAAGAGAAAGAATTAAAAGCTCCTTTCTAGAAAATACTTTTTCAAGCCTCCGAGTGCACAGAAAATATATATTGACAATAGCTGATGGCAGCATAAATTGGCAGTGTCATCCATCTATCCAGATGGAAGGAATGAAACAAAAGCCTGACACCCATCTACGGTGAGATGTGACCTAATATTAGATCTTCTTTGTGATGCCATCCTTCTGACCCAGTTCAGGCAACTTTACTGTGGAAGAACTTCTACCAACTGATTACTTCAACAGAAAACGTATGTTTTAATATACAGACACATCAGACACATCTCTCTCTATCTGAAATCTCTTGAAATCTTATATTTTAAACCTTTCAAGAGGCTCATTTTCATGAATAAAACTCATTATTCAGTTAAATTGACTGTACTTTCTCCTTACTATTTTTTTTTCTTCTGTTTCTCTAGAATTATTTTTTCAACCAACATTTGAGGCATCCTGTATGAGCTTATCAGGAGGATAAAGCAGCAATCTGTGAAACAGGAAAACCTGAAGTAAGACAAATCTTTGAGTAAACTTAACTAGAAAGGTTACAGTAAAATTGGGAGACAGGAACAGGAAGTGAATAACACTAGATTGATCAAGTCAGCTAGGGGGCTGTTAGCAAATACCATAACTATTTGGAGCAGAAAAGCAGAATTTCTATAGCACCACAGAAAACAAATTGGAGTACTGTCCTGGTTTTGGCTAGGATAGAGTTAATTTTCCTCCTAGTAGCTGGTATGGTGCTGTGTTTGGGATTCAGGATGAGAATAATGTTGATACCATGCTGATGTTTTAGTTGTTGCAAAGCAATGCTTACACAAAGCCAAGGACTTTTCATCTTCTTGCTCTGCCCTGCCAGTGGGCAGACTGGGGGTGTAGCGGGAGCTGGGAGGGGACAAAATCAGGACAGCTGACCCAATTTGGCCAAAGAGATATTCCATACCATATGATGTCATGCTGAACAATTAATATGGGGGGACTAGTGGGGGTGGGGGGTATCAGCAGCTCGGGGATAGGCTGGGCATTGGTCAGAGGGTGGCGAGCAATTGTATTGTGCATCACTTGTTTTGTACACATTGTTAGTAGTAGTACTATTATCATTATTATTATTATTATTTTCCTTTCTTTTCTGTCCTAATAAACTATATTTATCTCAACCCACAGGCTTTCATTTCTTTCTGGTTCTCTCCCCCATCCCAGAGAGGGAGAGGAAAGGGTGAGCAAACAGCTGTGTGGTGCCTAGCTGCCGTCCAGCTTAAACCACAAGTACTTATTTACATCCTCCACACTGAACATGCATCAGGCTCTTTCCACTAATTTGAGTTACTTGGTAATAGTCAACAGGATGTCACAAGTCTTTTATTCCTCACAGCATGTCTCCTTACTCTGCTTACTAACAGAGAATCACTGTTCTTAACCTGTCATCATTTATTTGTAAATATGTGATATACATCTACCATATAACAAAAATAGCAGACCATTGTTCATATTGAATGTGTTACTTTTTTATCAATATTAATGCTCAATCTGCTGATTAATCAAGTTATGTAATTAGTGTGTAAACCTCATCTGTAATGGCTGACAGTATTGGAATCTATAACAAGCATGTAGCATTACAAATTAGCATTTATTTTGTGGTGTTTATTGGGTTACAAACTAGAAGAAGGAGAAAATTAAATATAGCATTCATAATCAGTTTTATAGAACTAAATCTACCTTTTCTAACTTTGCTTATCTTCTTTCCTGTCTTTCTTATGAGATGGTGCTGGTACGGTTTCAGTAGTTTTTTTTCTCTGTAATATTACTATAGACACATTTACAAAGATATACAGTTTAGGATAGCCATATTTTTCACTGTTTAAAAAAAAAACAACAAATAAACTCACTATTTTAAAAATTCTAACTTAATAAACATCCATACTATATAACTGTTGATAAATTGTTTTATAGGAGATGTTTTCAAGATTATATATTGGATTTGAGGTGGGTAGCACAGTTATAAAGTTTTTCTAGTATTATCAAGAAGTGGTATAGATTAGCAAAATCTTTTTTTTCCTGTGCATTAATTAGAAACTTTCACCTGAGAGACTGCTCTAATGTGGAAACAGACACCAGACTGGCAACAACAAAACTGAAAAGAAAAAAAAAAATAGTCTGATCTGAAATGTTGACAGAGCGTATTGGTAAACTCATGTTGCCAGGTGAGATACCTGGCAATGAATTTTGAATCATAGCATGAAGTAATTTAAAAATATCTGAAAGTGTGGCAAAACACCATCTGCGCGTGTTGTCATTGCTTTATTAACTGTAATCACCGCCATCAAGAAAAAGTAGCATACCTGCTTATCTTGCAGCAAAGCTCCCTTGAAACTCTGTCACCACAAAAGCATAAGCCGGTCACATTAATGACATCATTCAAGGCTTTGGCTTTGCTAATATGAAGCAATATTAGTAAAAATGACTAGAATTTTCCAGAATGTGAGTGCTCATCATTGCCATTAATTTAAACAGAACTCAATGATTCTGCAGAATTTCTGGAAACTAAATTTTTTGTACATACATAAAGGTTAGAGGCCTTTTTGAATAAATCAGGTTTGAATAAATTGCAATAAAGAACCTGATTCTGCTCTACTAATCACTAAGTACAGTTTTTAAGACTATTTCAGAAGGTTAAACTGGAGAAAGTAGCATGTTCTGTGACAGTAAGAAAAAATATATCTTAGAGACTGTTGGAGATAATAAAATCTTCATAAGGACATCATTCTACTATGGCTTTGAAGAAATGTTTATACATTTGCCATATATTCTATATCAATAAATGTTACACGAAAATGTTAGAACCATAAATCTGAATTTGTATTTGTTATTCATGCCATATCTGTCATGGATTACTGTATTTGCATTAGTCCACGTCAAACAAAAAAACAAACAAACAAAAACAATACACAGTCCCAACCCAATAACAAAAAATCACAATAAAAATCATTCCTGTTAAGTACACTAAGAATTTATAGCTTCCAGTTTTAATTCTCCTATACACACCTAAAAAATAAGCTGCTTCATCTTGTACCAGGTTTGATTTATGGCATTCAAAGTAAATACAAGAATGAAAGACATGAATACTTGTTATCTCCTGGTAAATTATAGGCTTTCGCAAGCATGTATTTTATAGCCTAATGTTAAGAATTATAAATATAAAACACTATAAAAGCTTTGTCACTGATCACCCAGAGGACTTAAGAAAGACTATTCCTAGCAACTGCTGGGTCTTTAACTAGAGGTCAAGCAAAATTATATTGAAAGCCATAGGAAGACCTTCAAGTTGTCACGTACCAGATTACTTTTTGGAGATTTTTCTGTTTACAATAACAGAATGGCATGAATGTCAATACAGATATTGCTATGTAAGATGATATCAAAAGGATATTGTGAATACACAAGTGAATAGGAAACATAAGACACGAATCTCATGGAAATTCTTTAATATCCTAAATGTGTTTGTTTTTTGCTTGTCTTCCTCAGTAAGCGTCAGGAAGCTGTGAAAAATATTTTCAGAGATTTGATAGCTTTTACCAGGCTCATATCTCCATTCTTAATGAAAAGCATGAAAAGAATCCTGCAGATTAAATGGGAAAAACTACAAGTGATTAGATGGGAAAAGAGACAGCAGCTCGTGGTGATAAGGACCTCTCTGGATAGCACTTCAGGGGAAAGCTGGTTGTGATTTTCTAGCATTTTTTTCCCACAATATCTATGTTGGCTAAAAACATATATGTAAGGGTTTTGACAAGCATGGGATTTCCAGGAAAAAAAAAAAAAAAAGTCAGAGAAGAAAATTCACTCCTGGACAGCAAATAGATTAGACACTCAGAAATTCTCTTTGGCCTTTAGGAGATCAAATTTGAAATTCATGGCAACACACACTATCAAATTGAACCTCATTCTCTTCTATTTCAATGAAATACCCTGTTAATTAATTGGCAGAAAATGTTTAACTTTGATAAAACTATTTTACTAAGCATGGAAATCACTCAGAGGAGCCCAAGTTTGAATTTTAACATTCACAGAATCACAAAATTGTTGAGATTGGAAGACACCTCTGGAGATCATCTTGTTGAATCTCCCTGCTCAGAGCAGGGTCAGCTACAGGTTGACCAGGGCCCTGTACAGCTGGGTTTTGAATATATTCAAGAAAGGAGACTGCACAACCCCTCTGGGAAACCTGTTCCTGTTTTCAAACACCCTTACGGTAAACTTTTATTAGGTTTAAGCAGAATTTCTCGCAGGCCAGTTTATGCCTATTGCCTCTTGCTTTTTTGTTGGCATCACTAGGAGTCTGGTTTATCTTCCTTACATACTCCATCACACATTTATACACAGTGATAATAACTTAGAAAGCCTTCTTTTCTCCATGCTGAACAGTGCCATCTCCCTCAGCTTTCCCTTATATGACAGATACTCCAATCCCTTAATCATCTTTGTTGTCCCGTGCTGGACTTGCTCGAGTAAGTTTATGTCTGTCTTGTACTGATGAGTCTGTGAGTGGACCCAGCATTCCTGGTGTGTCTCACCAGTCCTGAGCACAGGGAAAAGACCAGCTCATTTAATCATCTGGCAACCTAAAAGAATTCTTTTTTGATGAAGAATATGAAGAAATTCTAAATCAAAATGTTTTGCTTGGATGGATAAATTTTCCCATAAAAATATTCAAATTAAGGACGTAGGATGACAGAGAATAAAAAAGAGGAGGGCAAGCAATTAAGATATTTTTAAGAGATCTGGAAACTGAATTTGGACTTTTTGAATTCAGCACAGTTTGAGTCAAGTCCTACAGAAACTAGCCTGAAATACAAAACAGCACAGGGTGTGGGTTACAAAATATGACTTCAAAACTTCTTCAGTCAGATAATGAGCTCCCTAGCAATATTCAAATTAACTGTTATACAAGATTTTTTTCTCTCTCTCTCTCAAGAGTTACATGGACATTATCTTTATTTATTTATTTTTATAGCAATTCTCATTCCAGTTTTCTAATTTTAGTCTTTTCATCAACTCTTAACAAAGTATAGAATTTTTGCATATAATTAACTTCCCTAATATATTTGATTCTATATCCAAAATAGAAAAAAAAAAATAGATAATTCTATTTCTTCTTTTAAATTCAGCTCTAAAGTTATAACTGAACCGTTTAACAAAAAAAATGTGAAACTGGGATAATTACATTCATAAATGTATTTTGAACCCTTAAGCACTAGTCTGCAGTTTTTATTTGATTTGCATCCTTGCAACCTTGTAAAAGGTTATTGCAGCATTGTAACAGCTCTGTTGCTTTTTTCTCCCCCCCCCCCCCATCCCCCCCCCAAAGAAATGAAATCTGAAACATAAGACGTCCTCCCTTCAGTAACCATGCAGAACATATTCACTAACATGCAGGATAATAGATCAGGTTGGGCTCGTGTTTAAGAAAGTATTTTTGTATGCATAAGGAAGGTAGTCTGTGAACACATGTTGATTAATTCTCTGTGAGCAGTCTTGCTGGAGTCAGGTTCTACTTGAACTGTATGAAGTTGAAATTGCACATAAACCTTCATAAGATCAGAAATGAAAAGGATAAGTTATGCCTTATTTTCCAGGCTTTAAAGTACAGCAGCACATAAGTTGACCTTTCCCCATACATATGGCAACCGGATATGCGGCAGTACTGCTGCTTATTTCCTGACATTATTGCTTTTGTCACCACCTCTGCCTCCCTCACTGCTGCTCTGATTGCTAGCATTTATGTTGGTGACAGGAGCAGTGGCAACAGACACAGCAGCAGGCAGCATCAATCTGTGAGATATATCTTCATTGTAGATGTTCTTTGGAAAGAGATTGTCTTCCATAGAGTAGAATATGAAGAGTTAGATGTGCAATACAGAAAAAGAGCAATCAATATGTACTCCACAGAAATTCCTTAAAAAACAGATGAGAGAAATGTAGCATGAAATGTAGGTTATGTCTGGTATTCATGTTCTTCTAACCATTTTTAATATGTTAGCATATACTATATAAAGCCATAAAATTGCCTTTGCCATCTTCATCATTTTTGTTTGCATGTTGGAACAACTTATTCCCAAGGAAGAAAGTGCCAAAGGGAAAGAATTATTTATTTTCACTAAAACCATTTATGAACTCTCCAATGGAAAGATAAAGGAAGAGCCAACTGTGCTGCAAATGCCGAAAAATAATTTCATAATTTCATCTATTTTCCTGTTCTTAGACTACAAAAAAAAAAAAAAAAAAGAAAAAAAAAGTCATTCTTTTCCTCCAAGGAATACTTTAAGGAATACTTTTTTTTTTTCCTGATTTATTTTTTCCCCACACTTAATGCAAAGGCATTTGCTAAAAGGTCCTATCTTGAATTGAGTAAAAGCTCTGAAGTTGGAGCCTCATACAATATTGTAGCCCCATCTGAATCAAACAGGTGACATTTTCTGGCTTAGTACAGTGGTTTTCTTTGTCATCTTTATGTGTTCATGGGTGACTGGCATTTATAGCCCCTTACGTCCTCATGGCCACTGTAACAAACTATTTTTAGGCTACATTTTGCTCAAAATCAATTAACCAAAACTACATACAGCAGTGCAAAGGAAAAAAAAAAAAAAGAGCAAGAAGTTGAGCAGGTTTATGGAAAACTATAAATTTTAAGGTTAAAATTTCTTTTAAAAACATCACTAAAACCAGCAAATTTCACAAAGTAATTGTAGTTCTGCACTATTTCCTTTTGCAAATTCTTATGGAAAGAAGAAACATTTCTCAGAACTCTGCCCAAGTATTACAGAGAGCCACAAATTACTTACACAGACCAGAGAACGATTAACTACCCTTACCCTTGGCATCAGTCCACTTCATTTAGTCTGAGAAATGAGAGCTTATACTTCCAGCTAGTAGTTATAGAAAGGTTTTCCTCCTCTACTTTAAAGCAGTCACACTGTTGTTAGCAATCAAAGACAGTTGCTACCTGGCTTGCATAAGTACTAGTGGTGGTAATTATAGCACTCTCTTTCTCCTTTCCTACCAGGAACCTAAGTATTCTGTAGCCTGAGAAGTAGAAGAAAGGAAAGAATTATGTACAGAAATGAGGGCAGGGAGGGAGTCCCAGGAGGGAGAGATGAAAACAAAAGACGCTTATGATTTCTAAGAGTTTGAGACAACAAATGTAAATCAAAACTAGGCATTTTTCTAAATACTTGAAACAGATAAGGTTGTGTTTCCACAGTCTGTAATTACCGTACCTGTTAAATAGAACACCTGAAACCAAGAGAAGGGGGATCAAGGTACCTGAAGTGCTGGAACCCACATTCTAAGCCATTACCTCCTGGAGGTTTAGAATGACCGTGGTTAACAGTATGGCAATTCACAACTAGTAGAATTGAAAATACTATTTTGATAAGTAAGAGACTCCTCCCTTCAATGATTTAAAAAAATAAAAATAGAAATAAAAATCTACTACCAGCTACAGCTTCAGTCTTACTTAGTTTTGGAAGTAAACTTTAGAAATATTGTTTCCAAATGGTAACAGATGTAAATAAATTATAAAGTCATTCATTATAGGGTGATTCTTATATGAAAAAAAAAATACAAAGAGGGGGGAACTCCCTTGGTAAAAGTAATAATAACCTAGACTGTCTTTGACATTATACTTCAATGTGTAGCTTCACTATTACATGTGCAAGGCCACATACAGAATGCAAGCAAGCAAAGCTTGTAAGTTGAAGAAAAATCTTTTTTTTTAGGTCAAGGCAGTATAGATGGAAAAAATGCTTTTGGGCAAATATGCCTTTCTTCAGGTCTGAAACAGAGGGAACAGCTACAATTCTCAATCAGAATTTGTCAGTTTAGCAAACAACGTGCTAATAAAATGTCCACTGAAAGAAAAGGTGATTGGTAACAATAGAATAACAGGGATGTTGAAGGGAAAAGGAGCAAAGAAATGAGGGAAAGAGATATGATAAAAAGTTTAAGAGAAAGACAGAGACATAAAACAAGCTGTCAGGGAGGAGGGAAGTATGCTTTTAGAGATATTAAATATTTTTAGAGATATTACCTATTCATTCAGTGGTTTTTGTTTGTTTGTTTTGTTAAATGTTTCTTCTTAATTTGTGATAGCTACAAGAATACCATGTCTAATACATGATATCCAGTACAGCTGCTTAGGTAAAAAAAAAAAATGCTATTACATTTCAAGTGCTGCTACTGGCTCTGAAGGCATGGGCAAGGCTTTCCTAAATTTCATGTATTGTGTCTGCCTCTTAAGACCTTCATTAGCCAGAATTTTTAGAAAAGTTTTAGAATTGACCTTGCACTATACTAATTAATGGTCCCAAATGTACACGAAGTGTATTCTCAGGTGCATTTCTTGGTTGTCATTAAAATCTTTTCTTTATCTGAAACCTGAAGGAGGTCATTGATTTTCATCACAGATATCAATCATGATTCCTACAAATTCTTGGATAAATGAAAGGAAGCACCTCAAACAATATAACATTTCTTCTGGACACATTTTTGTGTATATGTTCTGTGGTTGGCAAAGAAGGCTGGGAATTATCCCCCCTTAATGTGGTAAACCCCAGGTTTATTATGATAAATAATTATGATATGCCTCTGAGAAACAGCCATGGAAAGGTTGAGAGCTTGTGAGTGAAAGTTAAGGACCACACCAATAAAGGACACCTTGTGGTCAGGGTCTACTATATGGCACCTGATCGAAGGGAGCCTGTTGATAAGGCCTTCTTGCTTCAACCACAAGAAACGTCACACTTGCATGCTCTCATCCTGATGGGGGACTTCAACAACCTGCATGTCTGCTGGAAAAGCCACAAAGCAGGCTGTAAGCAATCCAGGAGACTCCTGGTGTGTGTTGAGGATAACTTCCTGGTCCAGGTATTAGGCAAACCAAGCAGAGGAGAAGTGTTACTGGACCAGGTGCTCACCAATGCTGATGAACTCATTAAAGGAGTTAAGATCAGAGGCAGTCTGGGCTACAGTGACCACGCCCTGATTGAGTTTGTGATTTTGAGGAATGTGAGCCTGGTGAGGAGCAAAGTCAGGACCCTGAACTTCTGAAGAGCAAACTTTGAGCTATTTAAAGACCTTGTGGATGAGATCCCTTGGAACACTGTCCTTAGGGACAGAGCAGCTGAGCAACTCTTTAAGGACATTTTCCTTACACCACAAGAACTCTCCATCGCCCTGTGTAAGAGAACAGGCAGGGAGGGCAAAAAAAGGGATTGGCTGAGCAAGGACCTGTTGGTCAAACTGAGGTGCAAGAAGGAAATGCACAGGCAGTGGAAGCAGGGACATGTGGCCAGGGAAGAGTACAGGAATGCCGACTGGATGCGCAGAGGTGGGAAAGCCAAGAGGAAAGCCAAGGCACAGATGGAACTGAGCTTGGCAAGGGATGCAAATAACAAGAAGGGATTCTATAGGTACATCGGCCAGAAAGGAAAGGTCAAGGAGAGTGTACCCCCTTGGATAGATGAGAAGGGAGAACTGGTAACAACAAACATGGAGAAGGCTGAAATACTCAGCAACTTCTTTGCTTCAGCCTTCACTGTCAGTCAGGCTTCCCACATCTCTCGTTTCCCTGAACCTGTAGATGAAGGCTGGGGGAGCACAGTTCCTCCCACAGTAAGCAAAGAGCAGGTTCAACACCACCTGATGAAACTGAACAGGCACATGTCTATGGGGCCTGATGACATGTACCCCAGAGTCCTGAGGCAACTGGCTGATGGAGTTGCCAAACCTCTCTCTGTCATATTTGAAAAGTCATTAGAGTCGGGTGAAGTCCCTGGTGACTGGAAAAAGTGAAACATCACTCCCATTTTTTAAAAGGGTAAAAAGGAAAATCTGGGGAACTACTAACTGGTGAGTCTCACCTCTGTGTCCGGAAAGATCATGGAAATGATCCTCCTTCAAGCAATGGTAAAGCATATGCAAGACAAAGAGGTGACCTGAGACGGCCAGCATGACTTCTCCAAGGGCAAATTGTGCCTGACCAATCTGGTGACCTTCTATGATGGAGTGTCTGCCTCAGTTGACAAGGGAAGACTGATCAACGTCATCTACCTGGACTTCTGTAAGGCCTTGGACACAGTCCCATATGACATCCTGATCTCCAAATTGTAGAGAGATGGATTTGAAGGGTGGATAAGGAATTGGATTGAAGGTTGCACCCAGAGAGTGGTGGTCAATGGCTCTATGTCCAGGTGCATGCCGGGGACAAGTGGTGTCCCTCAGGGGTCTGTCCTGGGACCAGTACTGTGTAATACCTTCATCAATGACATAGACAGTGGGATCGAGTACACCCTCAGCAAGTTTGCAGATGGTACCAAGTTGGGTGGTGCAATTCATACCAAAGAAGGAAGAGATGACATTCAAAGGCACCTGGACAGACTAGAGAAGTAGGCCCATGTGAACCAAATGAGGTTCAACGATTCCAAGTGCAAGGTGCTGCACCTGGGTCAAGGCAATCCCAGACAGGAGTACAGACTGGGAGAAGAACTCATTGAGAGCAGCCCTGCAGAGAGAGACTTGGGAGTTCTACTGGATGAAAAGCTTGACATGAACCATCAGTGTGCACTTACAGCCCAGAAGGTGAACTGCATCCTGGGCCGCATCAAAAGGGGTCTGATCAGCAGACTGAGGGAGGTGACTGTCCCCCTTTACTCTGCCCTTGTGAGGCCCTACATTGAGTACTGTGTTCAGGTCTGTGGCCCCCTGAATAAGAAGATGTGGATCTGTTAGAATGGGTCCAGAAGTGGATCTCAAAGCTGATCAGAGCGCTGGAGTACCTCTCCTATGAAGAAAGGCTGAGAGCTGGGTCTGTTCAGTCTAAAGAAGAGAAGGCTCCTGGGTGACCTTATTGCAACTTTTCAATACTTAAAGGGAGCTTATAAAAAAGGTGGAGGGAGACATTTTACTCAATCAAATAATGACAGGACAAGGGAGAAAGGTTTTAAACTAAAAGAGGAGAGATTTAGATTAGAGGTTAGAAGGAAATTCTTCACTCAGAGGGTGGTGAGGCACTGGAACAGGTTGCCCAGAGAAGTTGTGCATGCCCCATACCTGAAGGTGTTCAAGGCCAGGTTGGATTGGGCCCTGAGCAACCTGATCTAGTGGGTGGCATCCCTGCCCATGGAAGGAGGGTTGGAACTAGGTAGTCTTTAAGGTTCCTTCCAAACAGAGCTGTTCTGTGATATTATTCTATGGTAACTCTACACTATTTTTCTTCACATTTTTTTTTGCTGATAATAGGAATAGTGTTTTGCTCACAGGTTAACATCCTTTATGTGATTAGCTTCTACTTTTTTAATGAGCTCATACATATTGCAGTAATTGGTATACTGTATATCTGTCTGTCACAATGTTCATTTTGTTACTTTAATAAAATTATATAATATTTTATATATATATAATATCAGTAATAAGAAATTACCTTCTAAGACTCTGTTTAATTTTACTGTATGCCCTGTTGCTCAGATCAATTTCGGTGAAGAGGAAAGTATCCTTCTTCTCATGTCTTGACTGCTGCCAATACCTATGAGGTCATGATAAAGACAGGGATGGGATCAAAATTATGTCTCCTCCATTTAAAACACTATAATTGTCCTCTACTCAATGATTATTTAAGATAAATTCATGTTTTCTCTTCATAATTTACCATGTCAAATGCAGATATCTAGAGTAGCATGAAATAAAGTACATTTCAGACGTGTTTTTGTGGACTAAAAAGGAAATGAGTGGTTAGTGCAGATGTATATTTCTATGTTATATGCATTGTCATATGGTCAGTTGGACTCGGTCTCTGATTTCCAGGCCAATACTGATCCCAGAATTTTGAGGAAACCTTAAAAAAAAAATTACACCCTTAAAATATTGTGTGCAAACTATACCTGGAGCTTCAAATTTTACCTGTTGCGATGGTCTTAGAAGTCCACATTACTATGTTATATACATATATATATGATATACAACTTTATGCAATATACATAGTGACTTTTGCGGTGATTTTGCAATACACATTTCAACTATTAATTTTTGAGCTATACTGACATGAAATTTTTATTGCTTATTCCCAGGAGTATTCTCTTTGTTATGAAACAAGACATAACGTTTTCATTTTACAAGTCTTTAATCTTTAACTTGCAATCAGACTTGCACAGTATTTCAGAGATATTTTTCCTGAAGTTTCCATTTCTATGATTTAAAAAGTATGAAGTAAAATTTCTTTGATTTCTGGGATTAATTAATTAATATGGATTTTTTTCAGCTTTATTAGGATAAAATCCTGGTCTACTAAGGACAAGCGCAAAAGTAAAATATTTAATTTTTCTATGTATCATTATTTGCGCTTACATTAATAAAACTACCAATTCAGTCTGTTTAGTAGCTGAAAAGAAGTTAAGTGGAATTCACATAAACTCCTTGCAATTGGGAAAAAAAAGTTTTCTATAAAATCAGGCTGTCAGAAGTAATACCAAGTCATACTGTATGCAGTAAATGTGTTCAAGTGACCAAGTATTTAACTAAATTAAAAGAAAAATATATGTTTTCAGATATAAATCATGTAGTGAATGTTTGGGGAATAATGCTAGTAATGTTTTAAATAATTAGGGTAGACTAATAATTCCCAGTATTCCTTTTAACAATGTGAACATGCAGCACCCAGAAAGATGCAATAATTGTTCTTAGAAGCAGTGTTTCCAGGGAGAAAATCATATTTATCTATAGGAAATGGCTGTTATTAGGAAATTCAGGCAATTACTGAATTAAGAGTACCTAGATTAGTAGCTGTGCAATAATGTCTGGATCCAAAGCACTTAGAAAAGAACCCATGTGAGCTGTGAATCTGCCAGCCATGCACACTTTCCCTTAGTAGTAAAATACTGAAAATACCAAGACATTACTTTAATATGTCATAATTTTAATATCAAGTCTGTCTGAGAGAATTCCACTCTAGTTTTCCATTAGAAAATAAAATAAAATAAAGTGAAACATGTTTCACATAAAAGTAAAACATTGACACATGTCTGTCAAATATCAGATCAAACCTTCTATGCAAAGCAGATGGCTGAGCTCCCAGTGAACACCTGCCACATCCCCCAGTCAACCACCCTGCCTGTCTGCAGACCAGTTTCCCACCCCACTTCCCCATTAGAGTTGGAGACACCTCAGACAGCTTTGTCAGCTGCATTATCATTATTTTTATTATTTTCCATTAGTGCTTCCATTTCTTTATATCATCAATTACCTAAGAAAATCACCTGTAAGGGTATAAATTACAATTAAAAATTTCATACAATAACTTTATATTTAAAAATAAATTATCATTATATTCAGTCATGTTGCATTAGTTGATTAAATACATTCAAAACAAAAACTTTTCTTCCTGTACTAAATGACTTCACTCTTATCATGGTATTTTGTCTATAATGAAATAGGAATTCATTCATGGTTTCTTTCTAATTCTAAGTGCTAAAACTGAGACGTCAAAATTCCTATACAGACAAAGTATACTGGATTTAAATTGTCTCTGAAATATTTTCTTATTTTTTCTTCTTTCAGACTTAATGATTTTTTCCTCTGGATATCTCATCAAGCAACTGTCTATACAAAAAAAAAAAAACACTATGGCACTCCTAAAAGCATTTCATTCACATAGCTTTTTTTTTTTAAAAAAAAAAAAAAAACTTTTAGTTATTGACGTGTTTTGGTTTTTTTTTCAGCCTTCTGTGAGTCAAAAATAAAAACCAAATTTCTGAAATCATTTTTGAACAATATTGGAAGCAGCTGAGACTGAAAACAATGGATTTTCCAACAGCTAGGTACATTGGTTAGTAAATATGATCTAGAAAGCTGTGCAGGCCCAAAGAGGGATATGATCAACATCAAATCTTCTCTGTAAAATGTTTCAGAAAAAAATAGCAGTTTATTCTTCAATATAAAGCCTATTTTATTTCCCCCATGTTCTCATCATAGGAAACAGTGTTATGTCTGAAAAACTGTGGTTTTTTTTGTTTGTTTGTTTTTATGTTATTTTGTAATATTCTGCTAAAATAAATAAATAATCTAGGTCCTTAATTCTTTGTACATATTCAGAAATTCAGCATTCTTGGCCTTACACTACAGAGGCCATGTTTACTTACTTACTTCATGCTTACTTTTCAATGCACGAAGGAAAGATTATACAATATACCTGCTATACTGTGCAATGGCTTGCTATTGAGACACCCAAGATTAACAGCAAACTTTATTCAGTTCTGCTTTCCAGCAACTCATGGCCATTATAATGAAAATGCTATTAAGAACTGGAAGAATACACTACACAGGAACCTGGATGCTGTGAATGCAACCCACTCTTCCAGACTGGAGGACAGAACAAGGAAATCATGACATTCTACAAAAAGAGCAAGCTAGAGGCATTCTCTCAAGAAGGAGAATGGGGGTGACTAGGTAGCAAAGTGAACAATATCATTTGAAAAGCAAACTGGTAATAAAAACAACTTTTCAAACACTTTATCCTTCTTAACATACTGCTGGATTTTTAAAAAGTTAGCTTTGCACTGAAAAAAGCTCCTAAAGACTTGAAAGGATCCTATAGATTATATTTATAGGATCCTACAAGTTATACAGGTGGTAAGACTCTGAAGTATATACTGAAGCACACACTCTACACACAGGGCAGGGTCTCAGAGAGGCTTAAATCAGTCCATTTTACTGTTACTGACTCTGTGTCAGAGTAAAAAGAAGTAATGTAGAAATGGGAATGCAAGATGATAAGGATGGTAGGATGCTAAGGACATATACACATGCATCTGAAATGCAGTGGTTAAAGAAAGTACTAAAAGATGATAGAGACTGATTTTACGCCCCTGCAAATAATTTATTATTTACACCTACTTCAGCTTCTGGCATGTATGGATCCCAGTCTGAAGCAATTTGCTTTTCCTTTGCCTTATACAGAAAAGCTATTTTATTAATTATAGACTGTGAATTGCATTGGGAAGCTAGGTTTAACAACGTGCATCGCTGCTGTGGTTTCCCAGCCAGGTCTTGGCATGAGAACCTTGCACTATGAGAAGACAGTTTGACCCTATAGGAATCAAAGCTTTGGACAGGAGCTCGGGGATGGATATACTCCCAGATCTAGCCTGAACATAGTGTTGTGATAGACAAGAGTATAGCAGTCCCTGGAAGATGAAAAAGCCTTTCACAATCTTGCAGCCATGTTGACGGGATTCAGATTTCTGAGAAACCTCAGTATCACGTCTTCGTATCAGTAAAATGAAGGTACTGCTATTTCCCTTGCATTGACCCTCTTTTTGTCTGTTTATAATTCGAGACAAGAAATTATACATAATGGTAAACCATCACCAAGACTAGCTTAAAGATATTTTAAATGTATCAGAGTTTGTTTCTAAAAACACAGCTTCTCAATGATAAGCTTAGCTTTCCAACAGCTGATTTAGGAAGCAGATGCATCACCATATAACTGACACTTATTCAAGATGTTTACGCTTTGTTTCAAGTGTGTTCTATTGCAAGAAACCATCAGTTTTCTTTTTTATTCTGTTAGATTTTCAGAGAAGTAATTTTCTTCTTTTTTCCTTGTGTCTCTTCTTCTGTTGATACTACACACTTCAGTTTAGCAGATGTTTTTTCTTACAACTTCCAAATGATTTCTATTCCCTAGCTGCTTGTTGTGGTGTTCCAGCTAATGACTTTCTTGAAGGAAGGTGGCCAAAACCTTGAAAAAATGTTTAGATCTGCCATAATTAAAAATCAATTTAGAAAATACTTTAATTTTAAATTCCAAAGCTCATGCTAATTCAAAATCCAGTCCCAGCTTAGATTCTACTACATTTAACTCCTCTGTAAAATACTAGGAAAAATGCATTATCAGTGATATGGACGGGTTGTTTGAGTGCAGTGTATTAATATGGCTCATTGAGAAATGCACAACATTAGTCATTTATCTCATATACCTCTTTTTAAAGCAAAATATAAAGAATATAAATGCATAAATCACTGGGGGTAAGGGATTAACCAGAAGGTAAAAGAAAAAAAAAAAGTTATATATAGCTGAAAATACATTGTAAAAGTTCTTCCTACAAAATAAAACTTGCAACCAGATAGGCAGTATGTGAGCCAATGAAATTCAAGAACAGTGCTCAAACTCAGTCTTTTCTATCTCCATTTGTAGCAGTTTGTACAAATGGAACCTCACTGAGATACAGTGCCGTTAGACCAGTCTAAACTAAAATTTTTTTCACAAATGTACAAAACATAGAATCATAGAATATCCCGAGTTGGAAGGGACCCACAAGGATCATCGAGTCCAACTCCTGGCACCACACAGGTCTACCCAAAAATTCAGACCATATGACTAAAAGCATAGTCCAAATGCTTCTTAAACTCTGATAGGCTTGGTGCTATGACTACATCCCTGGGCAGCCAGTTCCAGTGCGCGACAACAGAGATTATGAAGATCACAATAAAAATTAATCATACATATATGAAATTCTTGTCAATTATATCAATATTCAGATAAGGAGGCAGTTAATCAATAGCTTCCCTGCTAAGAATAAATTATGGTAATAAAAAAAATGGTATGACAATGTAAATATTATTATCCCACATCTTAGGATTCAGATACTGAGAATAAATATATGAAAAATGAGGCCTTATTTAAGATTATTTACAAAAAAAAATGATATATCTATTGGCTTCAGGGTCTGTGAAATATGTTGACTTCCTGTACTGGATCATTATATTTGCTTCATCCTGTTCTTAAAAGATATCATTATGACTATGAAAGCAGTACTTAACAGTTCAATCACTTTTTTTTTTTTTAAATCTTTGAAGATTAGTAATCTAATCTTCTTTGAACAACATGACAAAACATACCACTTCATGTAAAAGACAGGTGTCTATGTCTAGTTTATTAATAGTTGCATGTATTTACCATGAATAAACAATGTAATTTCAGTTTAATTAGCAGACAGTAAAGAGTAACTTACTGGTAGAAACAATACACTAAACATTCCAGTATAAGACTTTTTAACAGAATAAAAAGAATAGAATAAATAAAAATTCTTTGTTCTTAAGGATATTATGAGCTAGCACTTTATATGGAAATAATGTATTATTGCATCGATCATTTTACTTAGCAATAAGTTTTAAGATCAGATTTTTCATATACATATTTTTCAAATACAAAAAGGCCTGGCTTTAGGATTGATAATGACATAGGATGGAATATTTTTCTTCTCATCTGTGATTTGAGGAAAACCGCATTGTTAGTGACCAGAAGATGTCCTGTTATCATATAGCTTTGATGTCATATGTAAAAGAAATGCAGGTTTACAGGCAAATTGCTAAGTAATATATATTTTAATATGGGATTTTTTTCATCTAAAATATCAGATACTGAACCAAGGTGATCACAGAAAGGAAAAATGTTTGGCTAGCTAAGGAGAAAAATATTAACTATCAAAATTTTTTTGCAGCCTTTACAAAAAGGAAAGACATGTGAGCACAGTAGTATGCAAAAATGGGCGTACCAGCTCCCATGAGGTATTGTGTCTATAAATCAAGAGCCCTTTCAATATGATTGGAGTCTCTAGATATTGCCACAGTAAAAATAAATAATAATGTTGATTACGATTTATTACAACTCAAAGGATACTAAACAATGTTTTTCATTGTCTAGTTATTTCATGCAGACAAACAGAAGCACACAATATTACAAGTGCAGTTTGTTTTTTATATAATTTTGAATAAAATCTTCAAGTTCTTTGGTCTTCCTTCCCCCCCCCCCCCCCCCCCCCCCCCCCCCCCCCCCCGAGACATTATATTCAGCTTTATAGGCTGTGGCAATTCAGCTACTTGCCTTTTGGGGGAACAAAGTTATCAAGTTATAGCCAATTTCCAGACAGACCAAACAACACCAGCTGCTACATCTGTTTTTTGGCCAAAAGCCTAGGGTGTGAATGCAATCCACTCAGTATTTTATGCACAGTCAATGAATGTTTCTTATCTCTTGATTACAATGGTGACTGGTTCTTTTAAGAGATTTAAGCTGAAATATAAACTCTCCTAAATATTCTGACTCAGACTGGTTATTAGAGTGAGTTACTGCTAGCGATTGACAGAATCCAACAACCTTCACAAACTCTTCCCTCTAATATTTAAATGCCTATATTAAAAAACCTCACTGTTGTTATAAACTTCATACTAGTAATTACAGAAGAATGTAATATTGGCCTCAAAGGTTCTGCAGTGACTGCAGCAACAATTAGACTAGGGGATTGACTATGAGGTTTGCAACAGCCTCTTCTTTGAGATCAATCCTTCAGAACTGTACCTTTGCAAATTTGGAATTATATGTAAACATCATTACCAGTGATGATGAGAGCAAAATAGTGCTTAAATCAATAAGATTTATTACTTTTATTCTGGGTATATTGGGATAATGCCCCACACAGATTTCTCTGTCTTCCACAGAGAACATAGTCTACTGCAATTGATTTATGGCTGCATTATAGCAACTAGAAAACGGAAAATTAAGCAAATAAGTGAGCAAAACGCAAAATAATTAAATAATAAAGTTAATTATACTAAATTATTAAGTATTATTGAATTCAATACTACTTCAATAGCATTAAAATGCCAAAATATTACTTTTTTTCTAACTTTTTAAAGTGAGTTTATGTCCATGGATTAAAATGAATAGATTAAGTTCTACTAGTACTCAGTACTGGAATTGTGAAGGAAGGCCAAAGTTAAAGCTACTCAAACCACTAGATTTTTGTCATGTTATAGGAAAGTCCAATATTGATATGTTATTTTTTTTCCTCTTTTCCCATGTGATATGGAACTAAAGTTGCTTCAGTCTGTTCCATATACAAGTTTTGCCATTAGCTGAAGAAATTCCTTACTGTAGTAACGCTAACTGCCACAGTAAATGACAGAACAGGAGCTGGAGATGTGTATAGAAAATGATGATTGCCATCATGCATTACTGCTTACTGAACTAGCGCCCTAACAGTCCTGACGAACAACTTGTACCTGAAGGTTCAAGAGAATTTATCCTTGCACAATAGAGTATCACAGCTTTTATCTTCTGCTAAAAATAGTAACATTTCCATCACTTTTACATAGTCCTCCAAAACAAACTCCAATAGATAAACACAGAAGAAACTTTTACATATTTGTTCATTATTCTTCCTTCTTTAGGGGAATTTTTATTTAAGTGAAACATGAGATAGCAAAAAAAAAAAGAGTTTCACTCTGCAAAATGAACCGTATTTGAAAATCAGAGGGAATGCTGCTGAATTTGGCCTGAGATAATGATGTCAGTTTAGAGAAATATGTTTGAATAGCTTAATTTGGGGATACCAAATATTAGATTTAATTATAGAACTCCTACACTGAAGAAAGTATTGGAAAATTATTTCTGAATATGCTTTCAATTATGTTATTTTTTTTTCTTAAATTATGAAGCTTCCTTCAGTTTTGGTCCAGACTATTATTTTGTCCAACTAGTACCCTATCAAGAAGTCTAGATCAATTGATACAAGCAATTGCTGGAGTTTATACAGACATAATAGACATTCTATTGGAATTAATAGAAGTTTTCACCAGATAGATATTTTAGTAAAATTACTGTACAATTTTGAGTGCCTGTGTTTACAAAGAGTTGAATAAATTACTTTTTAGCATTCAAAAGAATAGATTGAGGCTAAAGATTCATTATTGTTTGTACGAACTAATTTAACAGCTGTTGATTTGACCACTCAAAGTAATCTCTGAGCATTTATATTCCCCATCTAAAATGGGACTTCTTCACAAGAAGTACATTACTAACCACAAAAATTATCAGATTTGATAGAACATGTCTGAAGTCTGTTTGAAGTGAACAGGGAGACAGAGACTATTGTTAAGAAATGTTCACTAAAACAAATGTATTTGTGCAAACCAGTACTGTTTTACACTGCATTGTGCATTTAAATAGACTGAATTATTCAAATCAGAATCTGACTGATACCTAGGTGCAAATCACATTCCACACAAACCATTCTTTAATAAATAAATAAATAAATTCCAATAATAATGATTAAAAAGCAGCTTTCAATATTTATGATTTCAATCAGTTTGGAAATCAGCTAAAACAGTACTTAAATCCTGAGTTTCAAAGACTCAGGTTTCCAAACTGAAGACATGTTGAAAAGATACTGATGCTTCTTATAAATGCAGAAGTTCCTTTCTACGAGATATTATTGTACGTGTAGCAATTTCAAATGGAAGATAAGCCAAATTTTGAGGAGTGCAAATTTACTTTAGTTAGGTCAATCCCACTAAGTGTTAGGATTATGAAAAATCTACATAGATGGAGTACCTATTTCTCAATTATCCACTACAATTTTTCCTCCTATTTCATATGAACATCTAGCATTGACTACTGTTTAAGGTAGATTATATGGTTCATTGATTCACCTAATGCAGTTATTACTAGTATATATCCCAAAAAGCTGAAACAAGGATAAAACATTTTGAAATGAAATCTAAATGTGTATAAACACATGCTAATTATTATTGTACTTAGTGGTTTTTTGCCTTATGACAACATAGTAACAGTATTTGTAGTTTTACTTAGTATATTTTTCAGAAAATTCTGATCTCAACATATGAAAATAGATGTAGCTTTTTTACTGAGATTGATCAAAAAACTAAGCAATCACAAATGAAAACATTAAGTACTCAAATAGTATAAGTAGTGTGCTTCTTTTTATTTGTGCACATGCTGAAAGCCACAACCAGACACCATTGTTATTGAAAGACAGTATAATTCAATATGAAAATATCTTCATGAATCTTCTATTAAAAATCTCAGGACTATTAAAGAGAAATCAGTATGAGACTGCTTCAGATCAAGTTATTATAACAGATAATATTATAGCAAGAATCTCCCTGTGTTTTCATGCTTATAATTTGTATGTTACATTTAAAATTAATCTGTTGCAAGATTATTCCTGAAGGTTGTTTCATCAGATAAACAAAAATATTGCATAGGAATTGCCTCTGTTTCAGTCTTAAGTGGACTAAAACAAGACGTTATGAATCTATAGAAATCTATTCTCTAACTTGGAGGGCTAGCAACAACAACAACAGCTTTTTAGTTTGTATTGTTTTGGTGAATTTTTTCCTCTTTGCTTATGTATCTCTGCAAATCAGTTTAATTGACAGACGTCCCCCACACCCTCTTCTAAAGCTCTGCAAGGTAGACTCTATAATTTTTTGCCTTCCTACTGCAGAGGAAATCTGGAGGAGGAAAAGAAAAAAAAAAAAACAAACCTATTCTGCACAAGTATACTTTGCCCTGAAGGAAAATTTGCGAACATGTTTAATGACTCTGTTTATCACATTTCCTAATATGCATGAAAAACAATGTGATTTCTCTTACAAGGTTCTTTTCCACTTTTTTTTTTTTCCTGCTACAAATTGGTAAAATGTCATTTACTGAGAAATAGGAACACTTCTGAATCTGAAAATGCAAAACTGAATGAAAGAATATCTGGAACACAGTAGTGAAGATTAATGCTCAAAAGTGGTCATATTTTGCTCCTTTGAAGCCAGTCACTTCAAAAAGTGGCAAATCACCATTTTAAAAATACAGGTGCATAAGTACATGAATTTAATAATTGCAAGACAATTTATAACACAACGAAGTTAATTCACCCAAATTCTAATGATCTCATGTGATCGACTACATTTAAAATATTTTTTCTTATTAACTGAGTTTTTCACTTGCAGTATCACATTTAAAGGTATAATATTAAATACAGATTTTCTTTTGTATGTAGTTACCTGTTTTTCTCTTTAACTAAAAGTTGTATTCTTTGTATGATGCTATGTATATTCAACATTTGCTCTAAAACACTGCAGAGAACAAAAGACTATTCATCACTTTAAGCATTAGAACATAAGCTAAATAAATACCAGGAATCACCTTATATAGACAGACTTTGCATAAATTTCATCAGCATGAAATATGTCACCACAGTAAGCTAGATCTTCAGTTCACATATATTGCTATAAACTGTTAGCAACAGAATTTTCTCCTGGTAAGTGGAGAAATAAGAGTCGTGCACTGATCACAGGGCATATAAACACAACGCAGCTCAATCTACAGCTGACAGGGAAATTGCTGTTGTTTAAAGCAACAGCTGAGGTAGGCGAAAAAGAACATACATCTGTAATAGAAAAAAAAAAAAAAAAACACAAACATCTAAACCCAGCACAAGCCAGAATCAGATTGGACAACAAGAATCATGAGTAGTCAGCTGCCAAAATATTACAATAAAATTGTACAAAACCAGATTAATGATAGTCATTGGGAATTCAGAACATTAGATAATTCTACAGCAAGCATAAATGATGCTCGCTAGAGGTAGAATATCTGGATAGGAATATTTAATTTGTTTGCAAATATGTTTACTGTATTTGCCCAGGATAATCCTTGAAGTTCTGCTCATACAAATTTAAATCTAAATATTCGGTTGCTATAAAAACATAATACATTAGTTCTCTAGTTTTCTTATTCTGCTACATGTTTGTTAGTATCCTTGTGACTTAAGTCTTCAGTATTTCTCAATATTACTTAAGATTCTTCATACTTACTTAATCTGGAGGATACTTCATTATTACTTTTCCTTAAAGAACCAAGACAAGCTTAAAGAATCTAATACTTACACAGCAACACTAGAAAAATATTGAACTCTTTATTAATAGAATCATAGAAAACCTCCGAAAATAAAACTAGGTAAGTACATTCTGTTGTTCTATGCTTTTATATGCAGTATTAGTTTACAACATCATATCTGCTAAAAAAAAAAAAAAAAAAGCTGAATTAAACTACCTATTAAAAAGCCATGTTGTTAAATACTACTCTTATGTATAGTATTACCCATATTATTTTGCAAATAACTACACTTACTTATATGGATGGCTGTGCCTCTGAAGACTCAATTTAAATTCCTGGTTTCACAAGGTGAAACAGAAATTATGTTACCAAATTAAAATAAAATAAAACACCCTGACAATCTAGATAATCTTTGCCAGGTGGAGGAGATATCCTTTTCAATCTTTCAATCTTTCAATCTGTTAATCTGTCTATCTACAAGTCTTACGAGGAGCGGCTGAGGGAGCTGGGGTTGTTCAGCCTGGAGAAGAGGAGGCTCAGGGGAGACCTCATTGCTCTCTATAGGTACCTTAAAGGAGGCTGTAGAGAGGTGGGGGTTGGTCTGTTCTCCCACATGCCTGGTGACAGGATGAGGGGGAATGGGCTAAAGTTGCGCCAGGGGAGGTTTAGGTTGGATGTTAGGAAGAACTTCTTTACTGAAAGGGTTGTTAGGCATTGGAATGGACTGCCCAGGGAGGTGGTTGAGTCGCCGTCCCTGGAGGTCTTTAAAAGACGTTTAGATGTAGAGCTTAGTGATATTGTTTAGTGTAGGACTTGTTAGTGTTAGGTCAGAGGTTGGACTAGATGATCTTGGAGGTCTCTTCCAACCTAGACGATTCTGTGATCCCCAGGTGAAAACCCTAAAGGAGGGTAATACCTACGCATCCCTGTCCATGTTTCCTCTGTGTAATGAAAGCTGTAGTAGGATGCCAAGGAAGTTTTGAGTGAGTGAAATCTTCTACATCCATGTGGCTAAACTCCCATTATTATGTCTGCAGCAACAGGAATTGTGACTGCATTAAAATGTTAATGTGAAAGCTGATCAATGGCTGTTACAAGTAATCTGAATGCCAGTACCTTGCAGACTATTCATTAATATATTAGCATATATATATGACTGGAAGACTGTTCATTTTAACTAGAAGTCTTAACTTTTCACTGATGCATCAAGTACCTGATGAAGATCAATAAATAATGTAAAATTCTTACACAGTCATACGTTTACATTCAAACTGAAGTGTACTCTTTCTCTTGGCATTCTTTAACATAACTCATGTTCTCTCCAATGCTTTTTATTTCTCCCAAACACACTTACCTACATATAAATGATGTGCAAATATGGTTTCCTATTGTCATCCATAATGGCTACATAGCAAAATAAACCACATACAAGTAGACATAAGAAGAAACAGCTCCAAAGCTGACAGTGGGTTTAGACTAAGGGGCAGACAAAGTCTTGCTTTTAACAAAAAGAACTAGACAATGTGAAACTAGAACTAGACAATGTGAAAGCACAGTCAATGAAAGGATTGAGGGAAGAAATGAATAGAGAGAGAGAAATAAAGAAAGAGAGAGAGAAAGAAAGAAAGCTAAGCATTTGGAGAAGTTAGTTATTGTCATTTGCCATTTTTTTGTCTTTTTCAATTTTACATTTTGACCTGTTACATTTCCTTGTTAACTATTTTGCACAATGAAAGCATTCTTATCTCGTATTCTTAAACTATAATAAAAATGGTAAAAATATGTGGTCTCTTAGCAGCAGAAAAACTTGACCATCTCAATTTAACATAAAAGAGCTCTCCTGGTTCTGACATTCAGCAAGCAATTAAAAATAAAGAAAATGAATACATGCTGAATAGATATAGATATAGATATAAGCTAATCTACATGATAAAAGGCATTACATAAGCCTACAGTGAGAATTGGTGTGTGGATAAGATGTATGAGCTAATACCAAGTGCTGCTAGTGTATTCACGTGGTTTAGCTCTGTGCCTCCTAAACAGGACTGTATCAAATCTTGCAAGCAGTATAACCTCATTAGTACAGCTAAAGGACTTAGTCATAACAAATTATTAACAGTTCTGCAGATTGTTACATTGTATTCAATGTGTTCATTATGTGAAACAGATGTGCCTTAAAATGTGTAAAGATAATGAACATTAAGTGTTAAAGAATGAAAACTTTTGTATTTTTATCTGGATGGAAATTCTTTCAAGCTAGGTTAAAAAAAATGCTAAAAAGATGTTAATTTTTTGAGTGAATTTCCAGGACATGGTGTCCAAGAAAACATGAGGGAAAATAATTTAACATATTGCCAATTTTTTTGAATCATCCATAAGCACTTTCCGACCAACTTTATACATTATGGTAAAAATTTGCAAGCTTAAGATAGGATTGTGGTATAATAGGGATGGGAAGGGGAGGGGAGGGGAGGGGACAAACTATTTCTGTAAAACAGAGTTTTGCATCCCATATTTAGTAGCAGTGGTAGTGCAAATGAAACTGTCATGAGTCTATGAAGTACAATAAAAACTTCACTGTAAGTGTCAGTTTCACCCGTGAGGAACTTGGTTAATTTGATGATTATGCTGTGAAAAACTACAAATAAATTAGAAATCAGTATGTTTTGAGAATGTGTTTAAATAAGAAAAGTAATGGACTCATCTATAATCTAAGGAAAGGGTTTTGTGATTACATAGGGTAATAGTGGAATTATAAGTGAACTGCAAGGGCAAGCAAGTAGAAGATGGAAAGGCACAATATAGAGTGATATCGTTGACTAAGGAGTGGAAGGAAATGGTAACTGAGTTCAGAACTGAGCTCAGCTCAGAACCTGAAGAGGAAGAAAGAAGATATTTTGTTCTTAACTTCAAACCTGAAGTGAATTCCAAGAAACTTTAAGACAGTGATTAAAAAACTAGGTTTTATTTATTTGTATTTAAATGTAATGTATCTTTATATAGCTGTCAGGGTCATTGCAGCTCTGAAATAACACTGCCTCTAAAAGAGGTAAACTGAACAAAGCCATTTGTGGTGGCATCAGAAATAATTACAATCACGTTCCCCTGCCAATGTCCCTGCAGAGTGAATACAAATATGTGTGAAATGTCATCATGTCATTGTCTGAATTGTGTAAAACTTTCTATTACTTTAATCTAGTAGAATGCTTGAGAACTGATGACAAGAAGGAAACCCTGAGCAAGAAAATTTCTGCATGCCAGGTGATACAATAGTAAAGCATTCTCCACTATAGAGTAGTAAAGAATTGTTTCTTTAGGGGAAAAAAATAAAATAATAAAATAATAATAACAATAATATAAAAGGCTAAAGCCATTCAGCATAACACAGAACAACAAAAGCTAAAATTAGACGTGTTAATAAATTACTACCTTCAAGTCCACCATTAAATAAGACAAGGGAAAGAAAAAAATTAAAATTACTGTTGCTTGGATCTTTGGTTTCAGTTTCCTATTCTGTTCAATTAAAACACCTAGAGAGGATTTTTTTTTTTTTTTTTAGTAGTCATTGGTTTAAGGACAAGATCTGGGACTTGAAACAGAAAGCCATTCCATTATTGCTGAGCACTCTGTGTCTTAGAAGATACAGAACAGTATATTTTATTTATTTATTTATTTTTATTTCAAAACAGCATGCTGCGACTAGTTGCCAGAGTCACAGATTAGCCTTCTCTGATGAAATGAAGTGTCCGAACTCTTCAAGTTAAGAAAATAGGAACCAAGTTAAGCAACCTAGATCCCCTATTGGTTAGAAAAATATCTTACTAATTTTACCAGAAGTTGATAGTTGCACCTCTCATCTCCATTTTATAATCAAGGAGTAATTCCTATTCCTGCCTTTCAAGCATGCTTACAAGCAGCAACCCATAGGAATAGGAGGATCCCAAGAGCACCTCTCTCCTAACAACCTTAGCTAAGATATGTACAAGCAAGGAGAGGACAGGAGTTCTGTTTTATCATTCTTGTTTATGTTAGCTGACTAACTTCATGCATCTACCTTCTCAGTGCAAGAGTTTGTTTTTTTTTTATAGAATAACCTTCCGAGACTGCACTAAAGAGCAGGGAGTACTAGAGTTTGCACCACTTATGTCCAAAAATTTTCAGATATTGCCATTTCAGACTTTCAATTTTTCTTGGAACTTGAAAGTTCTGCTTCAAAATGTTCATCAAATTGCTTTACTTCTGAAATAACTAGGTGAATTGCTTCTATTTTCACCTCAAAGCCCAACCAGAAAACATAACTATATATTCTTAAAAGCAGGTTTTCTGATTTCTTGATTTGTCAAGATTGTCTTAATTTACTATGCTTCTCCACATTCATCATACTTACTGAACTCTGAACCATGTTGGCACTCCTCAAATTTCAGCTACAACTTTTTTATTTTATTTTATTTTATTTTATTTTATTTTATTTTATTTTATTTTATTTTATTTTATTTTATTTTATTTTATTTTATTTTATTTTATTTTATTTTATTTTATTTTATTATTTTTCAGTGAGGAGGTCCTAGCTAGTTCTTCCAAAATTCTGACAGCACAGATGAGAAGATTTGTCTTCTTTCTAATAGGATTTAAACTCATACTTCCTCCTTTTTCTGCTTCATTCATTCCTATCAAGTGTCCTAACACAACTAGGTTATAGGCCACATTCAGGGAATGGCATCAATGGGAAAGAAATGTCACATTTGATCTCTTCTGTTCTGTGATAACATACAAATAGTTTGAAAGAATTTGAAATTCACTACACCAAGACAGAAAAAGAAATATGATAACAAATGTAGGATAGTGATTATCACATATTCCTGGAAACTCTGGGTTCTGACCTAGTCAGACCTATCAGAAAATACAGAAAAATATTGCAAATCAAGGATCAAAAGCAGCCCCCCATCACTTTCCCATGTTATCGATGGTTACCCAAGCAAATACTGAAGTAGTATGCAATGAACTTCTCAGCTGTGTTTTGTAACCATGAGACCACATTTCTTTTGTCTGCAGGCACTGGTCATCATTTATTTATGCTCATTAAACTTAAATAAAATAATGAGTTCTGTCATCCTGGTGGTCATCATTAGTCAGATTTTATGTCCCAAAGAACCTTCCTGGTTAGACCTACTGTTATGCACCCCTCTTCTCACGCAGCCCAGAAGTCACCACTTCACCTTCACACAAATTAAGCAGTGAACTCATAACCACACTCAGGAAATTTCCTCTGTGCTAAAAACAGGGAGACCTGAAATCCACTTTCCTCTGAAGAATACCTTACAACCTCTGATATATTTCACCTTTCATTACAGAAGAAACATCACAAAAACTAGCAGATGTTAATCACGGAATCACAGAATCATCTAGGTTGGAAGAGACCTCCGAACAGTCCATTAGGATAACCTCAAAAGACCATTACAGCTTCCCTCACTGGCCTATGCCTCTTTTCCTACATGGACTCCTCTAGACATAGATTCACACACACAAACCCCACCCCCCCAAAAAAAAATGAATAAATAAAAAAAAAAAAAAGTGAAAAGCAAAAGTGAAAATCAAAAACGTTTGGGCAGCAGTGGACTTGTAAACTCCATAAATTTTACTCCTCCTAACTTTGCTTAGCAACTGTTATGAAGATTGGTGGTACTCAGGTTGGAATAGCTCCTCCCTAATGTACTACATGTTTTAATACACCATTAGCACTGGTCTGCCATGTATCTGTATCCATTTTCTCTTATATCCCTGCTGCTCTGCAACAGTAGTAGTGGTCTTTATCCATTTTTATACTATCAGAATAGCTTGTTTAACTTTAAAAATATGATTTCCACATGCAATTACTGGATGGATCTGTCCCTTAACATTACTTATTTAACAAGCCATTATTCAGTCCTGACTCTAAACAACAATCCATTGTAAGTATTTGACTAATGATTTTAGTTAGACTGTTAGCTATCTTTTCCCCAGAGCATTCAGATGAAGTACTCAAGGGCCCCTATATTGATGTTCTGTAGTTGTGAAAGGCAAGCAACTATCCAACTCCAAAACTTTAGCAAGGCTTAGGTGAATTTAAAAACACAGTTTGATTTGCCCATTATATTTCAAGTCTACATGCTATAGGTTCCATTCTTTAGGAAATTATGCTTTAGGTTTGTTGTTTATTTTATTTTTTTCCCTCTATCTCCATCTTTTTTTTTCTTTTTTTTTTTTTCTTTTTTCTGTAGTGTTTGTATCCAAAATCTTAGGCACTTTCTCAAGTAGTATATTTACCCAACCTATAGTGTGCTGTCCTACTTTAAATTGTAATACTTATTCCTGTGCTACTAATATATTTAGTTACAGTGCCCTATAAGAGTCAGAATGTGTTTTATTATTTAAACCATAAGCAATTTTCAGCATTTCAGGGATGGTTTTATCCTACAACTGAAAAATTGCCTGCCTATTACTTGACGTTAGTGTTAAAAACAAAAACAAAACAAAACAAAACAAAACCAAAAAAAAAAAAAACCCACACTTTCTTTTCTCACTCTGAAATTAAATAAATCAGCATTCAGAAGTTAACAGCGATTAGGTTTAGCTTTGCTTAGACGAATGCTTCCTGATTGAAGAGGTGATTCTAAAGTTCGGATTTTTACAAGTGTAGAAAGCCACTTCATTTTCTCTTGTGGAAAGTGATTATGTGGACAACTCAGAGGACATTCAGTTTGTGTGGAATCCATGGTGTTTCAAGGCAGTCTGAAATTCATGAAGAGTTATTTTATTGACTAATAAGTTTCATTTTTGTCAAAGGAGTAGAATTTAAGTATGTTTATTTAATGACAATGTTGAAAAGAAGAATACAGCTATGAGTGAGAAGATAAGTGAAAAAGTGCAACGATGGATGCCACCTGGGGTTATCATCCTTTATATCTTTTCCCAGACCATGCAGCTATAGGTCTTTCGAGCACACCTCTAAACATTTGGTCACTTGGATTTGAAGGCAAACCACTCATGGTTACTTTGGCTGTCAACTTTAAAAAACAACCAGGTCCCTACACCCTTTGTGTTTAGCATATGCCTCAGCAACAAAGACATCACACTACTACAAAATGTTAAGCTGTAGCAATGGGCGTAATGACCTATATAGCCTGTCACATCCTGCAGAAAGTTATGTGCAGTGATGTATCAGATTTTGTTTTCCTCTCTGACCATACAACTCTCTGTTGAAACATTTTTTACAATTGAATAGATTGCCTGGGAAATTGGATTACAGTTTACAAGCAGTTTTTCACTTAAAAAAAAAAACAGAGCTGCTGCAAAAGCATTTGAATTTATACATTATGTGCTGCACAGTACATTGTACATTTCTGGAAGTGTCAAGCACTACGCTGCCTATATTACTATTGACATCTGTTATGCAAGGTATGCTATTGCACTCCAGACTATTACGTGCACTGTTATTATATAGCAGCACATCCTTTTGCTCATGTATTTTAACACTAGTTTTATCTGGTAGAGTATGTTCTTTAGGGATTCTAATTTTCCAGAAAGGCTTTAGACAGAGTGGGGAATAAAACAGAGCAACACCAATTTACTACAAAATATTATATCAAAATATTCAAATTCCTATTTAATTCAGTCAAATGGAATGATTGATACAGATAGATATAGTGGCTAATCAGGTATTGGATATGCAGGTATGCATAGTTTGTTTTTCTTTTTTCTTTTTTTTTTTCCCTTTTACCAATAATAAAAAAAATGAATTTATTCACACTGAACCACCAGGAATTTCTTTCAGGTAGACCAGAAACTATGTTTAATATTATCACATTTATTACAGTGAGCTTTTGAATGTAGGAAGATTTCATGTTACATAGAACAGACTATGCTTAAATTACATGTTAATACATATTTTTTGATATTTCCAGAATTGCCCAAACTGAGGAAAGATTTTGTTCACCTTAATATACCCAATGGAATAGACAAATGTTGGACAAGAATAAACCATCTGTTTAAATATTTAAGAGATCCAGGAAGAACACAAATTAAAGGAAGCATTGGTTTGATGTCCTTTGATGATCTGAGACAATTATTTGTTTTGATAGATCATTAAAGTCTGTTAACAGATCTTGTGCCATCAGCTCCTTTTCCTAGTTAGTACTAGAGCATGGACGTGAATGGAGATGATCAGTCTGACCTGTCAGTACATTGCTAGGAGCAGGAGACACCAGAAAACTCCTTCTGTTCCTAAATCTATACTGCCACAGCAGAAAGGAAGATTTCTGGTACAGTTTTCTAGCATTTTGTTAGCTTCTTTAAAAAAGTATTTATATTCTGATATTCTGCACTGTTAACAGCCTTGCTGTAAACACTGAGTTTTTAGGTGTACAAAATTTTAGCTGCACTGAATGTTTTTTAATACACTGGTTCTAAAAAAAAAAAAAAAAAAAAAAAAAAAAACAAACAAACAAAAAAAGAACCACGAAGTGAAATGGCTAGAAATTGTAGAAATTGTCAGTTTATTTTAGTTCCCTATATAGCACTGTCCCCTCAATAGGGACCCTATGTGCTATCTTCTGCGCTCCCCTGTTGGCAAGACCATGCTCTTAGAGAAAAAAAAATAATACAGGGAACTTCTGAAATGCCCCAAGAATAGTCATTTTGCTTCTTTTTCCCCCCATTAATGCAATAATAACATAATAATCAGTTACTGTTGAGTTAAATATGGGAGTTCCAACTTTGCTCTAACTGAAGATATTCATTTGAACTTTCAGTTCTGCTTCCCACATTTTGACCAGGTCAAGTACACTAGTTGCACAGCCTAAAGGTAACAAACTTATTTTAACAAGATATTCCACCCAGGCACAAAAAATCTCTCCTGTGATGTGCTCCTATTAAAAGTTTCTTTTTCAAGTAGCTGGCATTTTCCTTTCTTCCCAGCTCTAATTATCTTCTAAATATTTCTCTGTGATTGGGCATTTGCTTTTCTTATATTAAACTGATATTATCTTAAAAGGAATGAAAAAAATATTTTATAGGACTTGTTCTTTAACTCCCTGTGACATACCAAAACTAACTGAAGCAACTGTGACAATATTTATTCTAGTTTCTTCAGAGCTTGCTGAGAAGTATTTCATCCAAACCTGTGCTTACATTGACAATTTATTCATCTTTTCTTTCTCATTTCTGTTTCACATGCCACTTTTTATTTTTTTTCTTTAACTATTAGATTACAGATCTATTAGATCACTAAATTGAGAAATAGCCTTAATCAGGATATTTCCTAAGGAATGGAATTAAACCTAATGATACTTATCAGCAAGAACTGCTGCTTAATTGGGATAGTAATTCACTTAACTGGGATGCCTGTAGGTTGTTCTCTATAATCAGATAAGGACATCTGATCTTTATTTTCCTAAGAAGGATATCAGAAGTGCTAGTTCTAGAAAGATGTTTTAATTATATCAATGTAGCATTTCAAGTGTGATCCCTCATTTAAATTGATGTTCACCATGAGGCAGCACTGTGCTCATACTCACAGGATAGGCTATAGCATGATTAACATCCTTTCAGGCATAGAAGACAGAAGAGGTGATATCCTGAACTTTCCCTAACCCTTAAGGCAGGGTAAAAAGGAAAGCAACTTATGGAATGAATGAACCTCAAACTCATTCATGAAGCCAGCTGATTTCATGATCTGCTTTAACAGCAAAATCACATAACCAGCACTGGACTAATGGATTAGTCTAATTACAACTAATAATGACTGGAGGATGACTAATGTCAGCTAACGCATCATTCTTAGAAGGTCCCTGATGATGCACATATGCAACAAGAACTTTGGTAATGCTTCAATGAGCTGCAGTCATTTTATAACTGCAGTGTGGACTGTCTTCTCTGAGCTGTTTAGAAGATGCTCTCTGGAATGGTGGTATTAAGAGTGGTTAGGAAAATGTTTCAATATTCTACTTTAATTCACTGTATTTTAGCTCACTTGGTCAAATATAACAAGTTGATCTGCTGACAGAAGATTATTATTTTCAGTTCCTTAATGAGACAATAGCTTTTAGATAAGTAGGACAACAAAAAGCTACTTCACATCAAAATAGTGTTTTGCTAATTATACTCCACCACAGCATTATGCAGATGAAAGTATTCAGCCTCTAAGTAGTAGACATAATGGAACCAATCATGCAAAGCATCAACTGTCAAGATAGAGGTTGTTGCAATTAGGACTAAAACAAATGAAAACCAAAACTTTGTTATTATTATTATTATATTTTTTATTATCATCCTTTTTACTGCAGGTAGAGTGCACCAGTGTTTGGGAGCATATAACTAATGAGCAATCCATTCTTGATTTTTCTCATTCTGGAAAGTCACTGTTACTCTTTTTATTCAGTGGAATGTTTTGTTTTTTCTTGGAGGTCAGAAATTTGCCACATCCAAGCCTGGTGCTCAGGGTCCCTGGGAATGAAGGGAATGAAGAATGACTGATTCCATTAGTACAGATCATTCATCAAGGCATTTGCAAGCAAGTAAGAATGACAACAAACATGAAAATGATACTTTATAACATGCAAAGTTAATGACTGTCAGCCTAATTTCAAAGATCTTAGAAAGCAATTACTCTTTCTTTTGATTTTCATTCTGCAATGGACATTTTTGTTTCATTACACCAGACTGGGATGAAGACCATTTGCAGGCATTGTCTGAAATTTTAATGAAAAAATAAATTAATAAAATCTGGATACTTCCATAATGCAGACCTACATTTCTTTCCCTCTCTCTTTATTTCCCTCCAGCTACTGATGTAAGATTGATAACTGTTCATTGGATTAACATGGATTCACAACAATTTGCATGAAGAGAACTGCAGTTTCTCAGATGGGGAAAAGATAATATTAGCTTATAAGAGTGATCTGATGGCCATTTGTGCCTCAGGTGCTTAGGTTATGCTTTCCACTCGGCAATCTTGACCCAACAATAACTAACAGAGTCCAAATGTCTTCATTACAGGACCTCACAAATAAACATAAAACAGGCATGAAGGTGCAAAACTATGCAGATAAATTTGAAGTATCTGTACACCGAATCATATAGTTATTCTTTTTGGTCCTAGTGCTACTGACTTCACCCAACATAGCATTCTCCACCTGACTCATTCACCCAAATAAAACAAATTATTTCTGTTTAACAGTTCAATTTCACTGATACATTTTGGCACACATGTCTAGGACAACTGAATAAAGGAAACCCTTTATTCAACCCTACTTTGAGGTTTATCTTTTCTAGCTTTTAGAGGTTGATCAGGATTTTGAAATGACTATGTATAACAGGGGAGATTTTGAGCTACCCAGGCTCCCTCTAGCAGCCTCCAATATTGTAAAAAAAGGGGATGTGAAGTTCTGGCAGCTCTTTCTTCCAGGGGACTAGACCTGCTTCCGGCTCCTTCCCCTGTCAGAGCTCATTTAAATTCCATGTTTGTGTTCTTTACAAAATATCTAATATGAATGGAGCAAAGGCTCCTTGATCTTACTGTCAGATACGTGTATCAAATCAAGAACATGGAAGGTCTCTAAAATCTCCAAAAAATGATAATTCTTTGTGGCATATGGATATACCATTCAGTTCTTTTTGAGCATGAACCTACCAATATTTTTTTCTCACCTTTGAACTCTCTGTGGGAGCCATTTGAAGCACATACATGTGACAGGACAGAGGTTGGATACTTCTTGCTCTCTATTTCAATCATCCTTATCAAGCAGCAATATGCTAGTCATGGTAATCTATTTAGGATGTTTAAGATTGGTACTGTCCTCTCAGAAAGGCATGTGAACATTAAATATACTGTTCATTAAACCGCAGAGTCCTATTACTCAGGAGCACATTGCTATTGTATTGGAGATATATCTCAAGTGCTTACAAAACAATGCTGAAGATTTTGTTTTAATTTCAGAGGAAATACACAAAGTGAAATCCTCTATGACAGAAGATGACAGAGTATTTTTAAGTGGTTTTATTTCGATAAAAGTTTCATTGTAAGGTGATAATGTCAGGCAGAAAAAGATATTTAATTTGGGTAAAAGGTATTCTGTCTCATTGCTGTAGAAGGAATGCCATTCCTACAGTAAATCATATCTCTCAGATAGTAATTCAGAGCACACTGAGAAGGCCAGCCTCACTTAAATCATTACTGATGATCCAAATACAAGTACAGATGCAGTTATTTATTAATCATTGTTTATTGAATAATAGTAATATCTTAATTATCATTTTTAAAAGTTATTTTTCTGGTGAGTTTCACAGAACCTTGTCAAGTTTGGGGGGGGGGAGGGTTTGTTTGTTTTTCTCTCTCTGAGTTACTATAACAATATCTTTTGGACAACGTATACTCTTTTGTATTAAACCTAAAACTGTTCTGAAGAGTATATCTTCATCCACTACAAAAGTGCTGTAATTGTATTGTAAGTGCATTGTTAATTCGGGAAGATGTTTTTCTTTTCTGTGGAACAAATGGGACAAAACGGTAGCTTTATTCCTTTCCCAGAGTTATGATATCACTGGTATTAATGATACTTGGTAAGATGAGTTGCACAACTGGAGTGAGTGCTGTGATGGAGAGCTATTGGCTGTTCAAGAGAGATAAACAGGGCAGGCAAGGTGGAGTTGTTGTGTGGTATGTAAGAGAAAGATTAGACTGTTCAGCCTTTGCTACTAGGGATGACACTGTAGAAAGCCTCTGGGTGTGGATTAAGAGGGTGGACAGCAAAACAGGTGTTGTTATGGGTGTCTACTATTGACCACTCACCCAGGACAATAGCATGGATGAGCTATTCTACAGGCAATTGGGAGAAATCTCCGGATAAGTTGCCCTCATCCTTAAGAGAGATTTCAACTGCCTAGACATAAACTGGGAATATCATACTTCTGCAACAAACAAATCTGGGAAATTCCTAAAGCATGTTGAAAATAACTTCATATCACAAGTGAGACAGGTAGGATAGGTGACCTCCTAGATTTATTATTTGAGGATAGAGAAGGTCTTGTGGAAGAGGTGATGGTAGGTGGCTGTCTTGGCCACAGCAAACATGAAATAGTCGAGTTCATAATTAAAGGTGTAAAGAATAAAAAGGTCAGCAGAGTTACTACTCTGGACTACTCAGGGAGTTACGGAGAAGATTATGCTGGGGAGTATTGAAAGGCATTTAAAGAACAAAGCTATTATCAGGCATGGTCAACATGAGTTCATTAAGAGAAAGTTCTGACTTACCAATTTGATCTCAAAGAATCAGAGAATCAGAGAATCACAGAATAGTAGGGGTTGGAAGGGACCTCAAGAGATCATCGTGTCCAACCCCCCTGCTAAAGCAGGTTCCCTAGAGCAGGCTGCCCAGGTAAGTGTCCAGATGGGCCTTGAATATCTCCAGAGAAGGAGACTCCACAACCTCCCTGGGCAGCCTGTTCCAGTGCTCTGTCACCCTCACCTTGAAGAAGTTCTTTTGCATGTTGGCGCGGAACTTCCTGTGCTCCATTTTGTGGCCATTGTCCCTTGTTCTGTCCCCACAAACCACAGAAAAGAGGTTGGCCAAATCCCTCTGTCTCCCACACTTCAGGTATTTATAAACATTGATGAGATCCCCCCCTCAATCTTCTTTTCTCCAGGCTGAACAGACCCAGGTCTCTCAGCCTTTCTTCGTAGGGAAGATGCTCCAGGCCCCATATCATCTTTGTGGCCCTCCTCTGGACTCTTTCCAGGAGATCCCTGTCTTTTTTGTACTGGGGAGCCCAGAACTGGACAGAGTACTCCAGGTGAGGCCTGACCAGGGCAGAGTAGAGGGGGAGGATCACCTCCCTTGATCTGCTGGCCACATTCCTTTTAATGCACGCCAGTATCCTATTGGCCTTCTTGGCCACCAGGGCATGCTACTGGCTCATGGTCAACCTGTTGTCCACCAGGACCCCCAGGTTCCTCTCCTCAGAGCTCCTCTCCAGCAGGTCTTCCCCCAGCCTGTACTGATACATGCGGTTGTTCCTTCCCAGGTGCAGGACTCTACACTTGCTCTTGTTAAACCTCATTTGGTTACTTCCTGCCCAGCTCTCCAGCCTGTCCAGGTCTTGCTGAATGGCAGAACAGCCTTCTGGTGTGTTGCCTGCTCCTCCCAGCTTTGTGTCATTGGTGTACTTGCTGAGGGCAGACATTATTCCCTCATCAAGGTCATCGATGAAGATGTTGAAAAGGACCGGACCCAGCACCGACCCCTGGGGAACACCACTAGTCACAGGTCTCCAGCCGGACTCTGTGCCGCTGATCACCACCCTCTGAGCTCAGCCAGTCAGCCAGTTCTCAACCCACCTTACTGTCCACTCGTCTATCCCACACTTTCTCAGCTTTGCTAGCAGGATGTCGTGGGAGACAGTATCAAAAGCCTTGCTAAAGTCAAGGTAGATGACATCCACTGCTCTCCCCACAACTACCCAGCTGGTGATGCCTTCATAGAAGGCTACAAGGTTGGTCGAGCACGACTTCCCCTTGGTGAATACATGCCGACCTTCCTCATAACCTTCTTCTTTTCCAATTGCTTGGAGATGGCATCCAGAACAAGCTGTTCCAACACCTTTCCAGGAACAGAGGTGAGACTGACTGGCCTGTAGTTTCCCAGACCTTCCTTCTTGCCCTTCTTGAAGACCAGAGTGACACTGGCTATCCTCCAGTCTTCAGGCACCTCTCCTGTTTTCAGGACCTTTCAAAGATGATAGAGAGTGGTTTGGCGATCACCTCCACTAACTCCCTCAGCACACATGGATGCATCCTAACGGGACCCATGGATCTGTGTGCGTTGAGCGCACTCAGATGTTCCTGAACCACTCCCTCATCAACCACAGTGGAGATCTCCACTTCCCAGACTCTTTCTCCTCCCTCCAGGGTCCAGGAGTCCCGGGGGGGGGGGGGGGGGGGGGGGGGCAGTCTTTGAAGCAAAGATCAAAGCAAAGAAGGCATTCAGTATCTCTGCGTTCTCAGCGTCCCCCATTATCAGGAGACCCCCCTTGTTCAGCAGGGGACCCACATTATCTCTAGTCTTTCTTTTACAGTTTACATACTTAAAAACAAAGAAACAAACAAAAACATCTTATTATCCTTTATGTCTTTTGCAAGTTAAGTATCTCCTTCTACAATAAGGTCACCTGCTTAGTGGATGAGGTGGTGGATGTAATCTTTCTGGATTTTAGTAAGACCTTATTACCATCCCTCACAGCATCCTTCTGGATAAATTGACCAGCTGTGAGTTGAACAGGTTCCTGCTATGCTGGGTGATAAACTGGCTACATGGTAGAGCTGAAAGTGTAGTAGTGAATAGGGCTACATCTGTCTGCCAGATGGTCAGTAGCAGTGTTCCCCAGGGCTCAATTCTAGGGCCAGTTCTATTCAACATTCTTATTAATGTTCTGGTTATAGGAGTGGAATGCATCCTTAGCAAGTTTGCTGATGATACTAAACTGGGAGGTGTTATTGATTCTCAAGAAGACAAAGGCTTTATAGAGGAATCTGGATGGATTGGACCATTGGACAATCAGCAATGGCATGAACATTAACACAGGTAAAAGCCAGTTTTTGCACCTAGGACAGAGTAATGCTGTACTTGGAGATGAGTGGCTAGAGAGCAGCTCAGCGGAAATGGATCTGGGGGTGCTGGTCAACAGTAGGATCAACATGAGTTAGCAATGTGCCCTGGCAGCCATGAGGGCAAAACACATTTTGAGATGTATTAAACAGCATATCCAGCCAGTCAAAAGAGGTGATTCTTCCATTATATTTAGCATTGGTTCAGCCTTACCTTGAATATTGTGTGCAGTTCTGGGCTCCACAATATAAAAATATTAGGATGTTTGAAAGTGTCCAGAGGAAGGCAGCAAAGTGAGTAAAAGGGCTTAAAGACATGTCATGTGAGGAGAAGACAAGGACACCTGGCTTGTCTAGTCTGGAGAAAAGAAGGCTAAGAGGCAAGCTTATTACTCTTTACAATTTCTTGAGGAGGGGAAGTGGAAAAGGAGGTGCTGGTCTCTTCTCTCTGGTAATCAATGACAGAATGTGGGGGAACACAGAGAAGGTTCAGATTGGACATTGGGAAAAAAATATTTACCATGATAGTGGTCAAACAATGGAACAGACTTCTTAACAAGGTAGTTGATGCCCCATGCCTGTCAGAGTTCAAGAATCATTTGGATAATACCCTCAAAATACGCTTTAACTTTTGGTTAGCCCTGACATGGTCAGGCAGTTAGAGCAGTTGATCTCTGAAGGTCTCTTCCAACTTCTATTCTAATTCTATTCTATTCTATTCTATTCTATTCTATTCTATTCTATTCTATTCTATTCTATTCTATTCTATTCTATTCTATTCTATTCTATACTCATCTATCTGTGCTTGCATTCGTTTGTAATTTCCAGTTGGAGTGCCTTAAGTGATTTTACACCAAACTAACACCTTGACACTACTAAATATTGAGGTCAAAAATATGCTTTTCCTTTGCCCACGTAGAGAAAAATTTGAAAGGTGCCAGTAAAAACATATTTTATCAGTTACTTTTAAGTCATTCTGGCACATCCATTACCATCTGATTGCCTCCTAAAATCCTGATAAGTAAAATTAGTATTTTAATATATTTGTATTGCATATTTATTCTTCAATCTTTGTAATCAAAATGACAATGTAATCAAAACCTGCCCATTCATTGTTTAAATGAATGCATTTCATGACTTCACTCCTTTTATGAATGAAATATTCCAAGCCTAGACCTTCTACTAAATAAAATCTTCTTGAACTGATTTCCCAGTAGTAATTCACTTTTCAAACAACACTTTTGTAATAATGTAGCCATGTAAACTCTTCTAGTTCTACTGGTAAAACAAACAAGCACAAAACAAGAAAAGCAAAATGCATGATACTTATCCTTTCTACCTATTAAATAAACTTTCCCTTGTAACGGTACAAAGTGAAAGATAAAAAGTACACTCCCTATTCCCTTAGAGACTGAAAAACACTATATCATTTTTATTTTTATATTCCTGGTTTCATGTGCAGGACACTTCTATGCTGATCACATAAGTAAATGAACTTTAGGATGTAAAAATTTAGGACATAAAATGAAGGCAAACCATTATTCAAAATATATCCATTGGATTCATAGCAACATAAACATACGAAGCACATGAAAGCTTGTCTTTGATTTGTTAGTGAAAATTTTCCATAAACAGAGTCATGGAAAGGACCTGAACTGTTATTGTACTTCTGGCTTTTTTTTTTTCTTTTTTTTTTTTTTGAGTTGATGATAGGTCAGGAGTCTCCTGAGGAAACAGAAAGATTTTGTTAGATGTTCAAATTGTTAGTGACCTAAAATTCAGTTAAACATTAAGTAATTCAAGTGAAATGGTCCTCTTCCAAATTAAAGCTTATGTAATCAACATACTTTATCCTTTTAGAAGACAAAACTTCAAACTGTGCTCCTGTTGCATTTATGTTGTTATGCCTAGTTTAGAATTTCTTTTAATTCAGTACTTTGTTAGCTTATAGGTAGAGCAGATATTTTTGGAAAACACTTTGTGTAGTAAAATCAATTTTGAGTTATCCAGAATACATATGGAAATCTAAAATAAAGTGATATATACATGAAAGTGAATAGCTCCAGAAATGTTCAAGCTATATGTGTACATTTCAACTTAGCAATGTGAATGCATGGGCTTGAGTCTAGACTTCATAATGTAGAAGTGACAACATGGTCTCTGGTATGGGGCTTTGGCCTGTGCAGCTTTTTTTTTTTTTTTTTTTTTTTACTTTTTCCCAAATGGTTCTTCAACACAGGCTAGGAATAGGTCCAAACAGGCAATGTGAACAGGGCCACTCCCTATAAAGAGTGAGTGATTTGAACCAGGTGGATGTGAGCCTTGCAATGCCAACTGTCTTCAGTGGGCCATTACTACTTTTTTGGTCATGCTTTTTTCTACTGATCATAGAATCATAGAATCATTAAGCTTGGAAAAGACCTTCAAGACCATCTGGTCCAACCATCACCCTACTAACCAATGTCACCCACTAAACCATGTCCCTAAGCACCACATACAACCTTTCCTTAAACATCCCCAGGAACAGTGACTCCACCACTTCCCTGGGCAACCCGTTCCAATGCCTGGCTACTCTTTCTGAGAAGAAATGTCTCCTAATTTCCAACCTAAACCTCCCCTTGTGCCACTTGAGGCCATTCCCTCCAGTCCTATTACTAGTTATCTGCGAGAAGAGGCCAACACCCGGCTCCCCACAACTTCCTTTCAGGTAGCTGTAGAGAGCAATAACGTCTCCCCTGAGACTCCTCTTCTCCAGACTAAACAACACCAGTTCCCTCAGCTGCTCCCCATAGGACTTGTGTTCCAGGCCCTTCACCAGCTTCGTAGCCCTTCTCTGGACACTTTCCAGGGCATCAGTGTCCTTGTACTGAGGGGCTCAAAACTGAACACAATACTCAAGGTGTGGACTTAGCAGAGATGAGTACAGGGGAATGATCACCTCCCTGGTCCTTCTGGCTACACTACTCCTGATACAAGCCAGGATGCCATTGGCCTTCTTGGCCACCTGGGCACACTGCTGGCTTATGTTCAGGTGAGCATCAATCAACACCCACAGATCCTTTTCCTTTGCACAGCTTTCCAGCCACTCTCCCCCAAGCCTGTAGTGTTGCATGGGGTTGTTGTGGCCAAAGTGCAGGACCCAGTGTTTAGCCATGTTGAGCCTCATCCCATTGGTCTCTGCCCATTGGCCTCTGCTCATTGGCCTCTGCCCATTGACCCATCCTGTCCCTCTGCAGATTCTTCCTACCCTCCGGCAGATTGACGCTTCCCCCCAACTTGGCGGCGTCTGCAGACTTATTGAGGGTGCACTCAATTCCCTCATCCAAATCATCAATAAAGATATTAAAGAAAATGGGCCCCAACACCGACCTCCGGGGAACACCACTCATGACCAGTCGCCAGCAGGATTTAACTCCGTTCACCACCACTCTCTGGGCATGGCCATCCAGATGGTTTTTAACCCAGCAAAAAGTGTACCTGTCCAAGCCATGGACTGCCAGCTTCTCCAGGAGAATGTTGTGGGAGACTTGTGTCAAAGGCCTTGTTGAGGTCTAGGTAGACTAGGTCAACAGGTTTTCCCTCAGCCACCGGGCGGGTCACCCAGTCATAGAAGGAGATGAGTTGGTCAGGCAGGACTTGCCTTTCATGAACCCATGCTGACTGGGCCTGATCCCCAGGCTGTCCCACATACATTGCGTGATTGCATTCAAGATGACTTGTTCCATCACCTTTCCTGGCACCGAGGTCAGGCTGACAGGCCTGTAGTTCCCCGGGTCCTCCTTGCGACCCTTCTAATAGATGGGCGTCACATTAGCAAGTCTCCAGTCATCCGGGACCTCTCTGGATGACCATGACCACTGATAGATGATGGAAAGAGGCCCCACAACCACATCCACCAACTCCCTCAGCACCCTCAGGTGGATCCCATCTGGCCCCATGGACAGTCCAGGTGGAGCAGCAGGTCTCTAACTATTTCCACCTGAACTGTGGGGGGTTTCTTCTGCTCATTTTTCCAGACTTCCAGGTCAGGAGGCTGAGTGCCCCGAGGATAAGTGGTCTGGCTAGTAAAGGCAAATGTAAAGAAGGCATTAAGAACCTCGGCCTTTTCCTTATCCTCAGTGATCATGTTCTCCCCTGCGTCCGGTAAAGAATGGAGATTCTCCTTGGCCCTCCTCTTGCTGTTAATATATATATATATAAACATTTTTTTGTTATTCTTAACCATAGTGGCCAGGTTGAGTGGCTGGGTTGAGCCCAGCTTGTGCTGGGCTTTGGCCTTTGTGATTTTTTTCTCTGCATATGCTGGCAACTTCCTTGTACACTCCCCAAGTTGCCTGCCCCTTCTCCTACTGGACATAAACTTGCTTTTTCTCCTGGACACTCAGCAAAAGTTCCCTGTTCAGCCACGCCGTTTTTTTTCCCTGCCGGCTCATCTTACGGTACGCGGGGACAGACTGCTCCTGCGCCTTTAAGAATTCCTTCTTGAGGAGCATCCAGCCTTCCTTCCTGGACCTCTCTGCCCTTCAGGACTGACTCCCAAGGGACCCTCCCTACCAGTGTCCAAAGTCTCTCAGACTTAAGTCAGAACCTTTATGTGTGTTGGCAAAGAAATTAAACACAACGATCCTAGGGAGAATAGTAGGAGTGATAGAATATTACTATAGTTACTCCCTTTTCGTAGAATCACACATTAGTTGAGGTAGGAAGGGACCTCCGGAGGTCATCTGGTCCAACTTCCTTGCTCAGACACCTGGGCGAGTTGCCCAGGGTCACGTTCAGGTGGCTTTTGAAGATCTCCAAGGAAGGAGACTCCACAACCTCTCTGAGCAACCTGTGCTAGTGATTGGTCATCCACATATCAAAAAAGTTTCCTGATGTTTAGACGGAACTGCCTCTATTTCAGTCTGTGCCCATTGCCTCTTGTCCTGTCACTGGGCACCAGTGAGAAGAGCCATAGTCCCTCTCTGTAGTTTAGCAGTAGTTACTTAAACTCAGCCTTGCAAAAGTATAATTGCAGAACAGTTACTGTGTTTATGTAGATATATCTGGATTGGTCTCAGACTTAGCTAGCTAAGGTAGCAGAGGCTATGGTGTTGAATGTTTTTGTCTACATTCTCACTGTTTCTTAGCCAGGTTTTGGCCAGAGTTAATGCACGCCTTTATCTTACCTCATGCTTCATGCCATTTAAATAATCATGGCTTTGATTATAAAATATACATGGAAGTCAAGAGAAGGGGAAGAAAAAAACATGTAAGGAAGATTAGTTAGCCTGTTGTACCATGTTAGGCCTGGTCAGCCACCATTATAATCAAGCAATGGAGAAGACTGTAAAACGTTCACTGATTTCTATATATGTATATAAATATACACATAAAAGTATATAAAATATATACATATATAGAAATAAGTGTATATATATATGATTTAAATGGATATATATCAACAAATATTGTTTATTGTTTTAAACACAGTTATTGTTCTAAATAGTAAGATGATTAACAAGTTTAACATGTACCATAATTCATTTAATTTTGTAGCCAGTTGGTACTTATATATATATATGTATGTGTATGTTTGCATATGCACATACATTTGCATATACATACATATACACAGATTTTGATCAAAAAGTGCTTGCAGTTAAGTGAAACTATACGTTTGAATCATAGAGAATATTTTCACCAAGGTCTTTTTCTACTGCTTAAGGTTCTCCCCAGTATCTAAACCTGTTTTATGAAAATGCATTTTTTCAGCATTAATATTGGGTTTATTCTATAAGTTTATCCTGGCTTTTAATTTCTCTTAAACACAAAGATGTAACTGATGAAAACAATTTTAATGACTTCTCACTTATAACATTAAACTCCCTTCCCACACATATACAATTTTTTCTATCTTTCATAAGGCAAATATAGGATCATTAGCCCTTAGAACAAATTTTTTCCAGTAAAATGACAAATAAATAAATAATGATTAAAAAAAAAAAAGTCAAATGCATATTCATTTTTCTGACTAAAACTAGACAGCAGCTTTGGATTCAGGACACTGATCATTTTCAAAGCCTAGGAAGGCAAGAAAGAGCTCTAGTAAGAAAAGCTCTAAATTGCAAAATCAATGGAGGATAGGTCCTTCAGAATGTGAGCAAATCAATTCCAAAGTAACCATTCTTAGGATATATCATTACAGTGTTATTACTTTAGATTTATAAAAGAATAGTCACTGTTTTTTGTTGTTGTTTGTTTGTTTGTTTGTTTGTTTCCCTGACTAGCAGGAACAGAACAGCCAAGCAATAGTTTTTTCTTGAGATAGGCAAATTCAGCCTCAAGCTGTTCCAGCCCGCAACTCCTGACAATGTGGAGAACTCACTGCTAGTCAGGGCTTCAAGTCAATGAATTGAAGTCTGTTCATGTTAGAGCAAAAAGCTGCATGATGCCTTTCATTGTCCATAGACAGGCAATGAAAGCACATAGGAAAAGTAAAATTTCTATAGAGCTTGTAAATAATTTCTGCTTGGAATATTCCCCCACAATATGATGTGGTTTTACAGAACAGGCATGAATGTAAGAAAGAAGAATGTAAATATAAAATATTTTCAGCTTTGTAATGAACTTATCATAAGAATTATGAGTAAAAAAATGCAGATTAGGCTTTAGTTCATATATTACCTGGCATTAGGATATTGTCTGCTCAAGTAATTGTTAACCTATGTATGATACTGTTAACATTGTTTTCTGCAAGAGTTAACCCAATGTTCACCTATAATATTAGTAGCTATATTAAATACAGTCTCATGGATAATTGCCATCCATACAAAATTAAAACTTCATCAACTGTTTTGTGGCTGGTTGCCTTTCTAGAAGCATCAAAAATAGTGCACTTCAGCACTCCTAGTGACTGTAAATTAGTAAAAAGTAATTAGAGATTTTAATAACACTTTGGCTACATTATCAGCAAGCCCAGTAACTGGATCTTATTTGTTCATGTTTGGCAGTATGTTGTACACACCCACACAGACACCCACTCAAAACAAAATATAGCTCAAACTCGACAAGCTTGACACAGCCCTAGTTTTGTTGTTTAGTTGGTTGGTTTTGTTTGTTTTATTTTTTGTTGTTGTTGATTGTCTTTCTTAGTACAAAGACATTCTGAAGAAATAAAAGGCAAGCTTAAGTAAGACCTCTCAACAGGTTTAACCAATTCCAGATCTTAATTTGCTTACACCATCAAGAAACTTTTCTAGTATCTTCATACTACAGATATCATTTGAAAATATTTGTGAGCTGTGGCGAGTTATGTCTCAGTGAGCTTAGTACTGCATTTTTCACAAAGATAATTATTTTTACAGGAGAATTTTCTCTTCTACAGAAGTGTGCACACCACATTTGCTTCATCTTGTGATTGAAATCGTTGTTTTAGCTGCCTGCACAGATTAATACCATCCACAAATAAGAAATTCCTTTGATTAGTAAGTGCCTGGAGATTTGTGTCCCAGTCAATAACAGATAAAAGAGAGACCTAAAACATTCATTTAGAAAAGTTGTGGGCTGTAGAATCCAAATAAAAAAATTGGCTTGTAAATACAAAATAAAAATAAAAATGGAACTATATGCTTGATGTCACCTCTAAAACAAGCCCTAGTAGAAAAATATTTTATGTTTTCTGATATAAACCTCATGCCTGTTAAGTACGCAGATCAAAAACAATTACTGACGTACAAATGTCTGCCTTTTATGTACAGCGTTTATCAAAAACTCCTTAATCACATCCCTCTTTATAAAGAAATGTTACAGTAAAACGCAAAAACAATGCTGAATGTAAATTTACCCTTGGACAATACTGAATAGACAGGTCCAAAAGTGCTGAGACATATCTAGACTTCCCTTTGTCAGGATTTACCTATATTAAGACTATTAAGATACTGTTTAATATCAATACTAAATGTTTTAATTATTCAGAAATAAATGTAAAGAAATTAATATTAAATAAAATGTCTCCAAATATACCCAAAGTATAGTAAATCAGCTAATGCATAGACTATTATATATTAAACTCCATGATTGATACCATCAATCATAAAACGATATATAGCATAATGTAATTTCCTAACACACTAATTCAGTCTAGTAAATTTGTCATTCAAAAGCATTTAAGAGATGGATGTGAAATTTCCAAAAAGCCTCCCACTGATTTTGGACCAGGCACCCTGCAAGTTCAGGGGGTGCTGTTAATAAGATGCCCATCAGAATATGAATGAGAAATAGTAACTTTAGTAAGATTTTCAGAACCAAGCTTTCTGTCAAAGAAAATCTGTTCCTTCCTCAAGTCATAGGAAAGCTGCTGAATGAACTGACTTCCATTGCTTCCCCTTTTAAAAGTTTTATCCCACCTTCCTCCCACTTCTGATTTCACTTGCCTACCATGGGTACAAGTTTAGGACCATGACTAAGACATTTCTGGTTTCAACATGTATTCAAATTATTATATACAGAACTTGACATTGCAATAGCACTAGCATTGCAAAATCATGTTCTCAAAAGATTTTTAATTCCAGATTTTTTCAGGACTGCTCCATTACTTGAAAAAGCAGGTAAGGATATATGGATAAGTCTAAAAAAGGGTCTCAAGGATTTAAGTGATGACTGAAAACTCAGATTTAGTTAGTCTATCCCTAGAAACACCTCAATTCTCCAAATTCTGTCTGTTAGTTCTAAAAATATCTGATACATAACACCATCATTGTAAGTAATGCATCAGCTGATCAGTAGAGCACAGCTATCAGCTCTCACAAAAGTATTTTCCTCTCACACTTCCTCTTGTAAATCCGTTAATGCAAATAATGTTTGGGAGAGTAGGTAGGAACTGAATAGGGTCAACCTCACCTCTCCTCTTCTAGGTTATTAAATTATTCTAGGACTGGAGTAAAAGAAGCTTTGCATGTCTCCTTTTGCTATCCCTCCACTCTATAAAGGATAATCATAATTCATTGGAGTAGAAAGCCAGGGTGACGCCTGGAGTAGAATTCCAAGACCTGGTGGTCATGACAAAAACAAGGGGCCCCATATGCTAACACCTGCACCAAAGATGAACTAATGTAATAATGTCCTAGTTTTGGACCTCAGATCCTACTACCTCAGCACATCATGTCAGGTGTTGACCTGCCAACTGCTGACCTCAAATTCTACCTACAGTTCACGGAATCACAGAATCACAGAATCATCTAGGTTGGAAGAGACCTCCAAGATCACCCAGTCCAACCTCTGACCTAACACTAACAAGTCCTACACTAAACCATATCACTAAGCTCAACATCTAAACGTCTCTTAAAGACCTGCAGGGATGGTGACTCAACCACTTCCCTGGGCAGCCCATTCCAATGCCTAACAACCCTTTCAGTAAAGAAGTTCTTCCTAATATCCAATCTAAACTTCCCCTGGCACAACTTTAGCCCATTCCCCTCATCCTGTCACCAGGCACGTGGGAGAATAGACCAATCCCCACCCCGCTACAGCCTCCTATAAGGTACCTGTAGAGAGCGATAAGGTCGCCCCTGAGCCTCCTCTTCTCCAGGCTGAACAATCCCAGCTCCCTCAGCCACTCCTCATAAGACTTGTTCTCCAGACCCCTCACCAGCTTTGTTGGCCTTCTCTGGACTCGCTCGAGCACCTCGATGTCTTTCTTGTAGCAAGGGGCCCAAAACTGAACACAGTACTCGAGGTGCGGCCTCACCAGAGCTGAGTACAGGGGGACAATCACTTCCCTACACCTGCTGGCCACGCTGCTTCTTATACAAGCCAGGATGCTGTTGGCCTTCTTGGCCACCTGAGCACACTGCTGGCTCATATTCAGCTGACTATCAACCAATACTCCCAGGTCCTTCTCTGCCAGGCAGCTTTCTAACCACTCATCTCTTCACAGTAGAGAGAAGCACAGCTTTGAGAGGAGACACAGAGAACTTCCACCATAGTGGCACATGCTCACTGACTAAGAAGCCCTTCAGTGAAGTGAGAATTCAGTTGGGGTTACTTCAAGATAAAAGTGGATATTTAACTTTGTTTACAACATCCCAAACAGTGATTTAATTAATTATTGCTTAAAAAGAACACCATCTTTTCCTCCGCATGAACATTCACATTCAGGTGAAGGGTAAGGGGCTGTAAACCCCAGTTACTGTCTCCTGACACCCCACCTTGAACAGGCTTGGCCAGGAAAACAGAGCACAATGTCTAATACAGGACCCAGTAGAGAAAACAGGATTAACCACCACTGCTGAACCTGCCAACCATTTTGCACAGGCTGCTTTGATTTGTCTGATGCATCAGGTATTATTAATTGAGCAAGGAAGTTAGATAAGTCATTGTAGTATCACAGTCGGTCTTTGCAGTCGCTGAGAATTGCGGTTGCTTAATTCCAAACATGATAAAGACTTCAAAAGTTAATGTGCAGCTTGTACTGAATAATAACAGGAAAATATTATAATGAATAGTTAATCATAACTTAATTAAATTTTCAGGATACAAGGGCTACTAAGCAATTAAGCAAATATGCTGTACTTAAGGGCATAATTAAAGGGCCTTCCTGCTTCCTGCATATAACATCATTTTAAAAACTTTACATTTCTCATGATCATTTCTGTGGGAAATACCTGTGAGGCAGAAAGCAGATTATGCAGCAAAATTTTATTGTTTCTTCAAAGCTGTCACACAGTTAAAAATAATGTCTTAAATGATTTGCATAATAATCAGTCACAGAAGAAATTGTTCGTTATGTTTAGCATATTAAGGGTCAATGCCATATAACTAAATCTGCTGAAATAATAAAATGTTCTCTTTTCAACAGTTTGGTACCTGTGACTGATTCATCACACCCTTCCATCTTTAGTTAATAAAGTCTGGCTGACACACTACGTTCAAGCCTTAGTTAGAGTCTGCTGCATAGTTCTACTTGTAGTACCCTAAACAAACCAGTTCAATAGGATGCTTACAGTGGTATTGACTACTGTTGTATGCCTTATGATTCCTTTTGATTCCAATGGTCTCCTTACAATACCATTTATTCCATTTATCTTGACACAAATTATTAATAGAAGAGAAACCTGAGTAGTTGTATTGCTATCCATTCAACCTTGTGTACATTTCCTGAAATATGTACATACTGTTCTACAGGTCTGTTATCAGGAATTAATGTAATATTGTTAAGCTCCTTTTTAATGTGCTGCCTTTAAAAGAATGGTTAAACTATATCATGTCATGAAAAAATAACCAATTAAGAAAATGCAAACATAAAGACAACTGTGAATTTTGAGAGTTGCTTTGTTCTATTTGTGGCTGATATTTTGATGCATGTTTCCTTGGGTTTCTTTGGAAGGCAGATAGGCTATGTTTATTCTAATTTCAGCATTCAAGGTGCAAAATGAAAAGACACAAAAATAAAAAAAGTTCTTCACAATTCCTTCTCAGAAAACTTATGAACTGAGTGAGTCATGAGATTTCTTGCTGTTTATCCTACTAGAACCATATATTTGGATGTCAGGAAAATCACAACCTTATCCCAGTCTACACTTTCCTAAAATATAAGTGGTGGCACTGTTCTCTCCTCCTACTCACATTCTACTACAAGACAAGAAAAAAAAAAAAAAAAAAAAAAAAGGAAAGAAAAAAAAAACACCTCTATGAAAGCAACATTTTAAATCTGCCAGTGTTTTGCTCAGTCTCTCATATTCCCTCTGGTTAAATACTCATGTCATCATTAATGTACAGCATCTCATCCCTTCATGAAGACAGCTGCCAAGATCTAAGCTGCTGAGAAAGCAGTGACTTTGCAAAATAAACCAGTCAAAAGAAAATATAAATAAGTTACATCTTTTTGATGATCTTCAGTGCAAAGTTTACTTGCACTAGTATTCCTTCTTAAGAAGATAATTTAGCAGCAGCCAGAAGCTATAAACAATTGTTATAAATTGATTTTATGATGAATATTTCTTAGAATCTTCTACAGTCCACATTAGAATTTAGCAGTCTACCATTGTTTTTATGATCAAAATGGTAATTTGACAGCACACCTACTTCCACTCCTTCACATTTCTCTACATAAGAATTCTAAAAATGCAGAATACCTTTTATAGTAACGCGGCATTTGAAAATCACTGAGGAGTTCTACTTTGAAACCATGGTTTATAAAACAAATGTCTTGATCACTGAAAACAAGAACAAGCATATTGATTTCATGGAGTTACTATTCATTAGTCTGCTGTAGGTCTGTCTAAATAATCCTTTCAATGGGACATTTTCTGAGGAATTCTTGTTTCTTTGGAAAATACCTTTTTGGTGTTATCCAAGTGATCCATGGGAAGGAACTTAATGCATTCTATAAAAGTTAACTAGAGATCAGTAGGCTGAAGACACTGCATGTCTTTTAGTAAAATATTCTTTGAGTCTCACCTTATTAACTTCTCTGTCAGGTCAGCCACTTCCCACTTCCCCTTTATCTTTCTTTCACTGGGATATGAGCCTGTAAACTCTGAAACTGTCTGCCTTCCAGGGGGTTGGGTGCTTTGGGGATCCTGTTTTCTGAAAAAAAAAGAAAAAAGAAAAAAAAAAAAAGGAAAAAAAAAGAAAAGAATTGGGAAGCAAATAGGCTGTAAACCTTGTCTCATCCCCTTAAAGCCCAGCATGGAGGGCGCCATATAGCTGAGGCCTGCAGAAGGCCATCTAAGTGATCTATGTGACTCCAGCATCAATTAAGACTTTCAGAAAATTGGTTTCTGCCTATGAAAACTCCATTCTAAATTACTGAAATAAAAGCAGAAAGAAATATTCATACTACTTATCTAGAGGGACCTAATTTAGTCAATAAAACTTTCTCAGTTCCTTTTATAATCCACTGAGGGGAAAAAAAGGAAGAGGAGGGAAGTACTACAAACTGCCCTTTGGTTACTCCCCTCTCTCTGTTTTTCATTCTTTTCTGACAACAGAGACAGACAGACCTCTGTGGGAAATATTAGGACAAAACAAGAATAACAACAACAGCAACAAAACAACAGCAACAAAACAACAGCAACAAAACATTTATATGAATATTGCTCCAAAACAATCCCAAAAGATTCAGGTTAGTGGGCTTCTATTTTGACAGAGCATTTTGGAATCCAAGCATATTATTGTTTATACTTGAATGAAAACAAATCCTGAAACCTTGACATTCTTTGTAAACTTTTCAGTTGTTTACTCAGCCTTAGGTGCTCATAGATTCTCCATTACCTGAAGTTTATATAATCATAGAATCATAGAATGGCTTGGGTTGGAAATGACCTTAAACATCATCTAGTTCCAACCCCCCGCCATGGGCAGGGACACCTGCAAGGAATCATTTCTGAAGTCCTTTCCAACCACAACTTCCACTAGAATGAATCATATTTCAAGCAAGCACATGAACAGAAATGGAATTAAATGCAAGTTGTTAACTGTAAGTGTGAAAGAGAAGACAACTGTGTAGGAATGCCAAAACATTCCTTCCTTACTCAAGAAAGTAACCCTGAAGGCTAGCTGGAATTATTGTCACTGTTCCAATTAACAGAAGAAATTTCTCATGGTTAAGTACCTGAATAATAATAGCGAAGAGAAAGAAAGAATGAGCTTGGTTAGTTTCTTCTTTGTTAAGTTTCTTTTCCCTTGATTTTGTATAGCAGTTTATTATAACATAAACGTTCTTTTTATTCAATGACTTTATAATAAGGACAGTCTGAGCTTTTGAAAGTTGCAATAGTACCAAGGGAATCCTGCTCACATAATTCCATTTGTGCCTGTAGTTTGCTGCTTCTTGTCTCAGAAATACAATTCGGAGAATTCGAAATATGAACATGAGGAGCAGCAGCAGTATACTCAAAATGCAAATTTCCTGGGGATCATTTAAAAAAAAAAAGTCAATTATAAAAAATATTATTACTAGTAGTCATACTACATTGAGTTCCCTTCTGATGTCTGTTATGCTATAGGCAAAACCGAAATACATTCAGAATATGTTTGAGTTATTCCTCTAAACCATTTCTTCTCCAGTTATATGATTCTGTTATTGTATTTCTCTCTTTTTCCTCCTTTGTGCAATTCTGGATTTCCTTCCAAGGTGTTAACTAAATAGTACCAGTGAACTTTAGATTAAAGAGAGACTGATTTGTATAGATTTAATGCCTAGTCTTGTCTTCTGGTTTTCTGGAGTAAATGCTGAAGGAATATGTTTATGTAATACCAGTTTTCATTCTGACGTACAGAATTAAGGAAATATTTGTTACCTTGACTATAATTTATTAAATAGAATTTAAAATGGAAGACAGCTTTGTCTATAGTACTTATATGAAATTCACTGTAACGTTTTGAAAGGTTCTGACAACATAAAACTGTGGAAAAATTACTTTTAATGGAAAACCATGAAAAGCTGGATACAAACAACATGAGAGAAGCAGCCCCTTCTAATCTAGGTTAGTTAAATTGTTAGTTTAAGATTCTGAAAAAGGTTAATATAATTTATGCCAGACAACATAGAGTAATGAAAAATATAGCTTGCTCAGCTTCTTTGATACTTTATTTTTCTTTCTAATGAGATAACAAAATTGACTGATTAGTAAAGTCAACTTATATAAACTAGAATATAAATTTGTATGGATTTTTTTTTCTAGCTCGTATTTGTCTAAATCTACCTTTCAGATACTTGATTTAATTACATATTATATATAGTAATGAGGGTAATCAATGGAATACAGATTCTAGTGTGGCACTATTACCAAAAAGACTGTCACAGTCTCTGGACATCTGAACAAAGGAAATATTAATTAGGCATGGATCAGTTGTTTTATCCATTTATTTAGCAGTAGTACTAAGAACACTTTGCAAGCAGTTTAAAAAGAGTAATGAAAAACCATTGGAGGCAGCTCAGAAACAAGGATCCAGAATGATGAATGAACTGTAAAACATGCCGTTAATGTCCATTTAACAACATTCCTCCCTCAAATCTATGTCAGTTATCACACTGAAATTAAGACTTAATTAATCACATTTGCTTTACAAGTTAATATAACTAGACCCAATACTTGTAAGTTAAAATTGGGTAGATTCTTACAGAGAAATGAGAAAACACTTTTTTTGAGTCATGATAAACTGCAAGCAAAATTTCTATCTGTTCTTTAACCTTTTTGTTAAAAATGATCAACGAGATTTTTTTATTCCACCTGGAGCACTACATTCAGCTCTAGGGTTCCCAGAACAATAAAGACATGGACCTGTTCAAGTGGGTCCAGAGGAGGGCCACAAGAATGTTCAGAGGGATGGTGTGCCTCTCCTATGTAGAAAGGCTGAGAGAGATGGGGTTGTTTAGCCTGAGAAGACCTTATTGCTGCCTTTCAGTACTTAAAAGGGGCTTATAAGATGGAGAGAGACATTTTACAAGGGAATGTAGTGATAAGGCAAGGGGTCAGGATTTTAAATTAAAAGAGGGTAAATTTAGATTAGAAGAAATTCTTTACTCACAGGGTGGTGAGGCCATGGAGCAGGTTGCCCAGAGAAGCTGTGCATGCCCCATCCCTGGGAGTGTTTAAGGCCACGCTGGATGGGGCTTTGGGCAACCTGATTTAGTGGAAGGTGTTTTTACCCATGGCAGGTAGGTTGGAAGTAGGTGTTCTTTAGAGGTCCCTGTGGTGGTTTCACATTGATAAACAGCTGAGCTCCACCACACCTCTCTCTCACTCATACCCCTTAAAAGAACAGCAGGAGAAATATGATCAAAAAGGCTCAAGGGTTGAGGTAAGGAACAGTTTAATTAAAAGTAAAACAAAAAAAAAAAAAAAACAAAACAAAACAAACTTTTCATGGAAGCAAAAGGAGAAAAATGAGAAATTTATTCTCTATTTCCAATCACCAAAGCAGTGTTCAGCCACATCTGGGACTTCAGTAGTGGTTGCTTTGGAAGACCAATGCTTTCATAATGGAAGTCTACCCCTTCTCCTTCCTCTTCGTCAGCTTTTATTTGTTCAGCTTAGCATGACATCATATGGTATGAGATAACCTTTGATCAGTTTAGGTCAACTGCCCTGGTGATGTTCCCTCCCCACCTCTTGCCCACCCTCAGCCTACCGGCTTTCATGGGTTTAGAGTGAGTCTAGATGCTGTGCCAGCACTGCTCAGCAATAGCCAAAACCTCGATGAAGTATCTGTGCCATTCTAACTACAAGAGCAAAGCACAGCAATATAGGGGCTGCTGTGGGGAAAGTTAACTCCATTCTAGCCAGACATAGTACAGTCTCTTCCCACCCAGACATAGTACAGTCTCTTCCAACCCAAATCATTCTATGATTCTATGATTTTTGAATCGTTGGTAATTTTTTGCTTCAATTTTGTTTCTAAATGCACACTAGCTCTGACAGTAATAAATTGAGTGAAGCCCTGTTACATAAATTAAGGAGCTGTGTTTGCATACATGGCCATACTAGTCCTCTGGATTTCTAGTTTGTGACTCTACAGAAAGTGTGTAAAATTAGTTAGTTCCCGGAGAGATGCAGCTTTGAAACATTACTGATGGAGGTACCAATAGAAAACTAAATTTTCAGCTTCCTAGTACTAAGTGCTCCCCTTTGCACATATGCACTCTCTATTTGAAAATACGTCTGGTTTACTGTTTAAAAATATGTCTCATTTACATTGCTAATTTTAGTTTTACTTGTGTATACCACATTTTTCCTGTGTCAGGAAGAGTGAAACTGACCTTGTATAACCAAATATGCTTGTTACACGACTTGTACTGTTAATCTAAACAGGGCAGGGTCTTGGTAATCTCTTACACTCTTTTATCTATAACCAATAAAAATAAATAAAAAATTGATTGAATCTTATTGCACTGGATGATAGCTGCTTCTTTTATTTACTGGCTTGGGAGAATTTTCAATACTATCTTAATAAAGGCAACTATGATCCCTTTCTATATGAATCTCAAGTTAACATCTATGATTGACTGTTATTGAAAGGAGAGAAAAGCATAAAATAAGCTTTCAGAGAGTGTTTGTCTTATGTGCAGGACAAAGAGAACAATACATATTTTAAGTACCTTTAATAATACAAGAACAACTAACAGATTTAGGGGCCCAGCTCTGAAGTATCAAAGTGTACTTTTTCTTAATTATTATTATTTTTTAGAAAAACAAAGCACAAGGAAGATTGGGAACCCTGCATTTTATTTAGCACTGAATAAAAATGGTTCCCAGGCAGAGTTATTCCAGGGATGAAAATAACTGTCAAATGAAACCAGAAACTGGTGTGAAAATTAAGAACTGTAGCATACGATAATTAACTGAAAGAATGGCCAAGCTTGGACTTGATAACATTAGTGATCAAAAGTAACCTCAGAGGTTTTGAGACTGTTATTCATTCTGAAATCCTAATGATAACTTCCTTGAAACTACTTTTTTTTTGTATAGTTTTTTTTTTTTTTTGCTATTGTATTGAATGATTCCTACATTATTTGCAAATCCCTTTATTACCATAAAAGGTAAAATTATGTATTATGTCAAACACCCTCAAATTTATGTCTAAAAGATCTCTTATCTCCTTTTTTTTTTTTACTCATATTTTTCTCTCTTTTTGTTCCCATAAATTCATACACATATACAGATAAAGTGAGCTAAATTAGCTATCATATTACATATATTATTTTGGGAATTCACTTTCTCTCTTTCTGCCTCCTTTGCCATCTGTAAACAAGAAATTGTATGGACGTGTTAATTTTTGTTTTGGAACAAAAGGATTCTGCTGTTGCGCAGGTGTTCGTGTGTATTGGTTTTGGAAAAAAGACATTAAAAAGGGAAGAATTCCTCCCTACAAAACCAAAAATGTCTGCTGAAATCAATGGCTATCATCTGCTTCAGGGTTTGCTGAGTATAAGGAAGCTGGACTCAGTCCAAGGCACCCTTGGAGGCCACTGCCTAGAGCCTCTTTGCTGTGAAACCACTGAGCTCTGGAGCTCTGGAAAGCAGATCAGTGCTGGATTTCCCACTGCACAACTTGCAGTAAGCTCTTCCAGTCTTTTTTCTCTTTCCAGACACTGCAGAAGTCTGTCCTCAGCCACTTCACACCTTATACTAGAGGTAAGTGAACCATGTACCCAGGCACAGAAAATTTTTCTTCTGCATGCCAAGCAGAGAAGTACATCATATAAGCAGGCCTGCAGGCTCTGTTAGAACTTCCTCAGTTTGCAATATTTCAGTATTCAAAAGATACTTAGAATCATAGAATCATAGAATATCCTGAGTTGGAAAGGTCATCATAAGGATCATTGAGTCCAACTCCTGGCTCCACACAGGTCTGCACTTGATCATACCAAAACTTACTTCTTCCAGAAGCAATCCCTTTTTTAATTTTTTTTTTCTTTTTCCTGTGATGATTCTGTTTATGAGAGAAAGAACATGATTGGCAGACACTTGCTTCAAACTCCATTGTCCACTTTTCCCTTTCATAAACTAGGAACATAGTAGACACTGAACCCAGGGTAAATATTTTTGAATGCTGAGAGACAAAATCTACAAGTAGAGACAGAGTTTGCCTTTAACAGCAACCTTTCTGGCTATGTTTATATTGGCTGCTGGAAGTAAAATAAAGAAACAGTTTATAGGTAACGTGACACAAATAACTCACCAGTTTTGCCCACTGCAGAAATGAGGTTTTTCAGTACTAAATGGGAACTCAGAATTAGCTTGCTGTCAAGCCTGTAGCCTCTGTATAAGATCATTAGAGGGGGTGAGAAGAGCAAACCCAAGGCTGAAGCAGAAGCATCTGACAGGCTACCAGGTTGGAGGTGTACAGCACTCAGAAGTTTCAATGACAAAAATACATAAATAAATAAATAAATAAATAAATAAATAAATAAATAAATCCTCCTACTTTCTAGAATGTCTTAGGCTCTGCCAGCACAACCTTAGTTACAAGCAAAATTTCACCAATATTAATACAACTTAATGCAGACAAATCTGAGTGGTGCATATATACTTCATTTTATGTACACAAATTAACAATCTGTTTAGCATCAATAGCCTGTTTTCTGCATCAGGAACTTGAGCCATGAGAGCAGTCAGCTGCTTTCAATTTCCAAACACGGAAATCCTAACGAAGCAGGTAATACGATCTTATTTTTCTTGAACCCTATGTCTCTCAAAGACAATTATTTATCTCTCAAACTACTCAAACAGCACTCTGTCTAATCCCTTAGGCATGCACATAGATTTGGTAACTTGGGGGGGGGGGGGATCAAAAACTGAGCAAAATTTTCAGAAGTCAACGTTCCTTCTAATAGCAGTATTCAAACCAAGATTTTATTCTCCCAAGACTTCTACTCTACAAATTCCTTGCTTCAAGTCCAAATTCTAAAAAATATCTGAAACATAACCTTCTTTTCTTTTATGTCCCTGCTGATATTCTAGAGTTCATGAAATTTTGACATCATGAAAACAGATGGACAGAATAAATGTCACATGTACAAAATAGATCTGTACATTTGTGTTAGTTGCTGGTACCTCTTTTGCAGACACTAAGAGAAAAAAAAAAAAAAGAACATATTACCTCTGATCCTAAGAGGCAGGTGAGTTGAACCCAAGCATTCTCTACTTCTCTGAGTTGACTGTGAAGTGTTTCTATAGAACCCTTAGCTTATAACTGTCTTAGCTATAGATTAGATGCAGCCATGTACAAGAAAGGCATCTAAGAATTCTCATTATAATTCATTAGATGTGTCACGCTATTTGTCAGGACAGATGTATAAGGTGGGGCATACCATGTAGGAAATACAAAAAGACAAATATTTCTCAAATATCTACAATCCCTCTCCTGTGAAATGACCCTGTGGAGGACACATTCATCTCTGAAATTTAGCTATAAATTAACATGCATGTTTCCTTTTCATTTTGTCTCCAATTGTTTGACAGATTCCACAGCCAAGAGATGGGTGTTATGGCAGAAAACAAGAAGCGTGGGCTGCAGTATTTTGCTACTGAAGTAGGCTGAACTTCTCACATAGATGCAGTCATATCTGAATTTTCTGAACACAGCTTTAATGTAACCGGTGGTATGTAGGCATAGATTTTGATTTGCAGGATTTGGTGGAGAAGTAATGGGCAGAAGAGGAGGATATGATTCGGAAAGAAGCCCAACAGATCTGCTTGGTTTATCTTTCTAGTCAGACTGAGCTTGCAATATTAGCTTTAAACAGCCTTTTGTTTCATTCTTCATTTTCCCTCATGCTAATATTCCCCAATTTCCTTTGACATCAATGATGTTCAAATCTGAAATGGAAAATCAATGAATGCAAATTGGGCACATTGTAAAATATCTACTTGTTTCACAGCAGAATAAGCATTTTCTTGTCCCTTAAAAATATCTCAGTTCAACCTGCATGTTGGACAAACACGAGCAAACAACCTGTTTGTTTTGTAAGACAAGCAAAAATTATATAGATAGATAGATAGATTGGTAGTAAATGAGTTTTCAAATATGTGAGTTCTCTTAATAACATAAAAACTTAATAGACTTACAAGTGTTCCATACACATTCATCTCCTAGAAGCACTAGGAGTTTTACATACATTTCTTGATATATTCTAATTGCAGGGTTATTTCCTTCTCTGCTATATTTCACTTTCAGATGGACTCCAGGGAACCTCAGCTTCTTAATTTGATACTTACAAGGCAATTTTTTGATATCTTTCATACTAAACTACAATTTTATTAAGAAATTTGTTTGAGGAATTCACATATGTTACAAAAAAAAAGTGACTAAACAAAACAAAAAAAAGACATTTTAAAGCAAGCAGATCTACTCTCTATCCTCAGGTTTGTACCTTCCTGTTACAGCAAAAACCAAGCAGTGTTACTTTTAAATTTTGTTTGTTTGTTTGTTTGTTTTTAGTACTTTCAGTAGAAATGTAGTGCTTATACAGAAATGAGATTGAAGGATTTTCCTTATCAGACCAATTAGTAGTATTGTTAATTGATTTGATCCTTATCTATGTTATATTTCTCTACTGAAATTTATCAGTACTACATAGCTCAATTTAGCAATATTAGTCAGGAAACACCTGCAAATTAAGAATTATGTCTCTCTTTGATCTTAGTTTACAACATTATGATTAAATGTCAGCATCATTAGTAAATGAATATTCTCACTGTTACATTTATTACAGCAGCAGTGAAGAACAATAGGGGAAGTAGATTCCTGTAGATGACAGCTTCATATTATCTGCACAATCCACATAAAAATCAGCTACTCTAGCATATATGAATAAAATTAAAATAATTATTATTTATTGTGTTAAAAGGAAAAATGAATAACCAAGATGACTTTCTGATTCTCAGGCTGAGTTTGCATGTATGTCAACAGAAAAAAATATATGTACGTGTATCGTTTATCTTACGAACACTTTCTATTTGGGAAATCATTGAGATGTGAAGAATCACTGAGACATCATAAAGATGAAATAACTTTTTCACAGGAACAGCCCAGTCACTCCCATATTGCCATGAGAGAAAGTTGCTTGTAAAATATTTGCCACTGGATGAGCAATTGCTATGCAGTGACTGCAGCTTATAAAACAAATCACAATCACCTGTCATCCATTTTTCATTGAGTCCATCGATTACACGTACTCTGGGACAGGAATAGTCTCTTCCATACACAATACGGAACAGACTCTCATTGTTGAACTGAGGCACAAATGAAACACCAGTAAATCTGTAACTAAATTATTTAATTAGTACACTTGTAATCAGATTTGACATTATTTTAAAAGTGGTTCAATTGAATCTAACCCCTGAATTTGAAAGTTATGTGCTGTTGTCTTCATTATTTTAAAAAAAAAAAAAAATGTATCAGAGTTTTATCCTAGCTAAACGCTTAAGAAAAATGAAGAGGTTATTACTGGGATAGCGTTAAAAGTTATTATGTATAGAGCTTTGAAAGATTACTTTTTAAATTTAAATAAATACATAACAGTTCTTCATCCATTTGATTTGTGGATTCAATATTTTCATGGACTGTTCATCAAATGAATTTTAAATTTGCTTCTGAGGTCACACATACTTATTTTTCCGTGATTCAAAGCTATTGTTTGTTACTCCAGCAGTTCCCTCAAGATACAATTGAAGATTTTCAAGTTTAGTAAGTTTATCAAATTCATATGTGAGGAAATAATCATACTGAAAATCATCCATTTTCTCTCAGTTATTTAAGTGCTAAATCCATTTCATAGTTATTAAAGGTTTTATTTTCAGAGATTGAACCTTTTTTTTTTTTGTCCTTGTCTCAGTGACATAGTGGCATTTCATTATTCCCTTCTCACTCTCAGGAGATGAATTATATTCAGAATGGAATAGGAAGTGGTCGAAGCATGCTGAACTTGAAAAAAAAAATCTAATGAGGTATCTTTTTCTTGGACATTTTTAAGCTGATTAATTTATTTTGAGAAGGATAGGTGCATTCAAACTTTTGACATAAAGCAAGGCTGCAAGACAAAATGACACTAAAGAGCTTTTGGGGCATATTTGGTAGAACATAGAATATAAACAATTGGATGGGATATCTGAAAGTAACTTTAATTTATCATCTTGGTGATCAAATGAAACATTTTATTTAAAGACTGAATAGGCTTGAATAGGCTATATGGAGGTAAGAAGCTGCCTTCATATTTATTTCCATTTCAGTGAAAGAAGAACTTTCTTTTATTTCCACAATGAAATGACAGAAAAGATATCATGGGAAGGAGAAAAAGTTAGGACAGCGAAGGAGAACATATTTCCAAAATTCTTGATTTTAGCCTTTATAAAAGGAATAACACAGCTCAATGTTCTTTGTGGCACAGAAGACAAAAAATCATACAAAACATCTCATGACATTTTATAAAGATGAAGAGATATTAATTAGCTGCTTTTAGATGAAATGTTCTTTTATTCTTCTGCATCAAATGGCCTCAAGTTGCACCAGGAGAGGTTCAGGTTGGAAATTAGGAGAAATTTCTTCTCAGAAAAAGAGGTTAGGCATTGGAACAGGTTCCCCAGGGAGGTGGTGGAGTCACCATCCCTGGAGGCCTTTAAGGAAACATCAGTGTGATACTTAGGGACATGGTTTAGTGGGTGACAGTGGTGGTAGGGGGATGGTTGGACCAGATGATCTTGGAGGTCTTTTCCAACCTTAATGATTCTATGATTCTATGATCATACACCTACATTTTAGTAGGTTTAAGATTTGTTAAGAGCTTTGGTCTGGACATGTATCCTCTGATTTTTAGGATGAAAATTACTTGGCATATGGAATCCTGAATATCGGATTTTAAAGTAGTATTTACTGTTTAAGTCTTACTTTTTCTCTAAGTTAACTGCTTCTGTCTTCCTCAGAGGAACACAACTCTTCCAAGAGAAACAAGGATGCAGGTATTCAAGGCTTCCTCATAACTATTTGGTAATGTACCATCCCTTTTATTCAGTGGTACTTTAGTTCAGTGGTTCTGTTTCAAAGAAGTGGTGGACTCCAATTGCAGGGAGTCAGATCTGTGTTAGCATTTCCTGATCAAATTTCATGTCTGTGTGAGGGTTAGAAAGAGCATCTGACTGCATTTTGGCTGGGGAAAAATAAATAAATAAATAAATAAAATCCTCTGAACTCACTTGGAAAAAAAAATAATAAAAATCATGGTGTGATGGAGAGATGGGTTGATGACGTTATCCTTAATTTCTACAAAACTGTGATGAAAAAGAAGCCTAAGGGTAACAAAAATTACGAAACATCACCCTGTTTACCACCTAAAAGGAGAACATTGGCATATACAGATTGTTTGTGATAGTGAAATTAAACAGCAAATTATACTGACAGTGAAATTAAACAGCAAACAATTACACTTCCATAAAAGAGAATACCCATCACAGCAGATGATGGCATACTTTTATGTAGTGAAAGCCTATATATACCCAAGCAATAAAAAATAAAGAGATCTATAAAAATAGATTACAAAACTCTAGATTTCTACATTCCTTTTGCAAAACACTTGAAAGTTACTTCCAGTAGAGCTACACTACTGCAGAAATATTCAATGCACCACAAAGGTAGTGAACCAGAAAAAGAAAATACAAGTTGGTCATATCCAGGTTCCATATTAATGGTGTCCCACTGCATCACATTACATCAGACTCTGGTGTCTTGATCTGAATGAAGTAGTTTAAACTAGAATTACTTATGTCTTTTCATTCATATTGTTTGATTCTACATTAAATCCTGCAGTTACATTGCTACAATTTGATGGAGTAAGTGACTCTAAATCATTACTACACGTGCCTATATTTATACTCAAAGATGAAATCGTTTATTTGCTTCTCATAATGGGCTTTCCTCTCCTGCAGTTCACAATGCTGAATTGATGCTGTGTTAATGAGGAGACCCAGAAGTGCCACATATTTTCACATTTCATGTAGCTGAATATAATCTGCTGTATTACTTTGCCAGCTCATATGCAGCATGGATTCCTTTTTTGGCTTGGCTCATACATAATAGATAGAGGGACAGGAAATCACTGAATAGTTCAGCTGAAGTTTGTGTCATAGGGTACACTGAAAACAGTTGCAGGATGTAGAGCACTAAATGATGACAGGCTTTTTGTAAAAAATGTCCAATATAGCAAATGAAGACAATACATTTTCCTGTCACAGTATAATTTGAGTTCTATTTCAGATGGGTATAATAGAAGAACTTTACAAACCATTCCTTATCATATTTTAAGACTACTGCAGATCAACAGTTCTAACTTGTCATGCAGTGCCTTCCACTTGCAATGGCTACCATATCAGGCCTCAAGCAGAACTGAATGAAGTATATCTATTTATTCCTGTTTTTTGATGTCATCAGATATATAAGTAGAATAATATATTAACTAACCCTAGCTGAATTTTAGCTAATAGTATCTCTTAATAAATACAGTTAAGCATTTGGTCTTCAAACATTAACTTTTATTAGCCTGTCCATTCTGTAGACATCAAAAGCATTCATCAAACATAATTCAAGCAAAGGGGGACCTGTTTCTAAGTTCTAAGTGTGATGTATCAGTGGAAACCATAGCGGTCTATTACACTATATATATATTTGTTTTCTGTTCACAGGAACTAATACAGCTTATTTTCCTTCAGATTTATGTCCAACATTTTTTATGTTGCATCACCAAGAGCTCCATGCTCTTCTCCTCCCGATTAACTTTTACATCACAAACACAGCAGTTCTTTTACATATCTTTGATGCTTCCAGCTTCCTCCATAACCCCTAAAATACACTACAGTGCACTCACCTCTGTCTGTTATCTCCTAACTAACGACAGACCATCGGCAGTGTGGTAGTAGCATCTGCTGGACTGGTTTGAGTACAGGGAACTGGTGAGCTTGCTAGCTTGCTTTCAGTCTTTCCATCAGTTCAGCAGGAATGCACTCCTCTCTCTACCAACTTCCATTACACTTTCAAGGAAGGAGCATACCATCTCTGAGACAAAGTTTTATCAGATTTGGCTACAATGGGCAGTAGGTTCTGTACTGGGTTTACGTGGTGAGGTTTTGGTAGCAGGGGGCTGCAGGGGTGCCCTCTGTGAGAAGAGTCCAGCAGATGCCCCATGTCAGATCAGAGCCAGCTCCAGCTGGTTACAAAAGGGCCCACCACTGGCCAGAGCCAAGTCAGTGAGTGATATTGTTTGCACCTTTGGGAGAGCAGATTTAAGGAAGGGGATAAAAAGACTGCTGTACAACAGCAGCTGGGAGAGAGAGGAGCGAGAAACAGCCTCGCAGATACCAAGCTCAGCAAAGAAGGAGGGGGAGGAAGTGCCCCAGGCATGGAAAAGAAGTTCCCCTGGGGCCTGCGGAGAGGCCCCTGGTGGAGCAGGCTGTCTCCCTGCAGACCACGGGTCCCACATGGAGCAGAGCTCCACGCTGCAGCCTGTGGAGAGGAGCCCACGCAGGAGCAGGGGGTCTGGGGGGTAGCAGCCGCCCGTGGGGAACCCGTGCTGGAGCAGTTTGCTCCTGGGGGATGGACCCCGTGGTACGGAGCCGTGTGGGAGCAGTTCTTGAAGAGCTGCTGCCTGTGGGCAGCCCCCGCAGGCTCAGTTCGGGCAGGACGGCATCCCGTGGGAGGGACCCCACGGGGAGCAGGGGCAGAGAGGGACCGTGAAGGAGCGGCGGAGACGAAGCACAGCCCCCATTGCCCGTTCCCCTGCACCGCTCGGGGGGAGGAGGTAGAAGAGGTTGGGTAGGGGGAAGGTGTTTTTAGTTTATTTTCTTTGTTTCTCTCTTCTCTAGCTGGTTAGCAATAGGTAATAAATTTCTCTGATCTCCCTGTGCTGAGTCTGTTTTGCCCATGACAATAATTGCTGAGTGATCTCCCTGTCCTTATCTCAACCCTTGAGCCTTTTTCATCATATTTTCTACCCTTTTCCCTTTGAGGAGGGGGAGTGAGAGAGAGGTTGTGGTGGAGCTCAGCTGCCCAGCTGGGTAAAACCACCACAGGTTCTGAAATGTAGGGGGAGGAAATCCAGAGTTAACAAAAGCAAGTTTGCACAAGCCTAATTTCCTCTAGAATCATGGTAAGGTTTGGTTCACCTAAATATGTCTGAGTCTTAACAAAATACTTCAAGAAATATAGGTATGTTGGATATTTAGTAAAGGATTATGAAAATGTCTAAGCTTATCATATTAAAGTTCTTTAAAAGCCTCTGTGGATGAAAATACATGCAAAAAACTTCTAAGACCGTTGCAAGCTCATAGTGCATATTGAATACTCTATTTTTCTACTGACTGTGATTCAAGAGTTTCATTTAGAAGTATATCCTCAAGTTCTATGTTTGTATGTACATTGCATGTACGTTGCATGTACAATTGAAAGGCAATTATTTGCATAATTCTCTCTGTCCATCTTGAAGCTGCTTTTGATACAACCTCTACTACACAGAATGCAAAATGCTGTAGTAATTGTTTTCGTAGTCAGAAACCAGGGTTCCTTATGATCAGAAATATTAACTTTGCTGTGTGAGATTGTTTCCCATTAATCTTAAAATTATATTCACAGCTTTGTTGTTGTTGTTGTTGTTGTGGGGCGGGGGGGGGGGGGGGGGGAATGTACTCAACAGCTTCTCAATGATCAATGTTCAAAATTAAATTTCTGGTTAAAACCAGACATGGAAAGAAACCAATTCCAAACCACATCTGAATAGCCAGCAACTCAATAGTTAGGGTATGCATTAAAGAGAGAGAAGAAACAAGATGAAACCCCTGCTTTCCTAATTCAGGCTCTTTATTTTCACAGGTAGAAACCCTAACTTGGAATTTCTGACATCTGTAAGAGGTGAGTAGTAAATGCTGTATAATCAGAAGGGTAGGATTTTATGTCTGTTTTAACCTGCTTTGCCTTGGTACAAGTGTTTTATAAAGTTTAGAGTGGTAGGGATCGCACAGACTTTCAGCTTTGGTGGTCAGACCACATTTCTATTCAGAGAAAGGCAGTCTATAAAGATATTTAATAGGATTGCATGAAAATTTATTTCCTGGATTGCTCTGTAATGCTACTGTGGTTTGTTAAGTGGCTGTCACATCCCTGTGTGGGCTGAGAAGATTTGTACGCTGGGCATGTTTACAATGTGCTTGAAAAGGAGAGGAGCACCAGCAGCAAGCAGTGCAAACATAGAGAGCATCCTCCAAAAGCTGGCTTGCAGTGTCAGGCAGGTGGCACGCTATCCACTACCCTGTTTGTTACAGCCTGGAAACACATTTAGGAGATGGTGATGGCTTGGACTTGTTCTGCTAGTTCATTAGTTCACATTCAATAATAGAAAATCTATTGCCTATGGCAAAGAAAAAAGTAAATGTTGCATTATAGGGGATCTATAGCTGTGTAACCAGCTTGATTTTATGAACTCTTACTACCCTGAAGCAAGTAACACAAACTCAGTGTGCTGCACTGCATTACTGGAAGCAAGATCCTCTTCTATTTGCTGCCCAGAAATCTGCACAGTCTTCCTGTAATTTCTTTGGGTCTCTGCTTTCTTGACAATTTGCAACTTCTGTACTGTACTGCTAGTCTTCATTTTCTGCCCCCTTCTCATTTTTTGATGGAGGATATGTTGGGGAAAGACATAGGTAAAAACATTACAGTGTTATGCTTTCAAGCAGTAGAAAGGCAGTTTCTTAACACTAACTTAACATTTTTTCTTATTGTGAGTAAACTTTAACTCTGTCTGCACCAGCCTGTCTCATTTGTTGAACTAATACTGAACTTTTCTACTTGCCAACTTCTCTAAAAAATGTAACTTCATGTATTCAATATGCCTTTTCTGCTGGAGTAGCACCAGCATTACCTACTGAAGGACATGATTTTTTTTTAGCTAGTCATTTTGCAAAGCCTTTACTTTGCACTGATACAACAGCAGATATAATTTCTTGCAAAGACAGAATTTGACTTTAATTTTGAAAGGGTAATGTTTGAAAGAAGGAGCTGTACCTAAAAAGAAGTTAGTCATGTTCAAATCATCTGAAGTGTAAACAGAATGGTGGAGGGGAAGACTGTGAATCTTACGATCTTTTTTTCTTTTATCTCCATTTTTCTCTTTCATTACTTATTTCTAATTTTTATTCTTTTGCTTGAAAATCAAGATCACTCTTTTGTATTCCTGAGAGCAAATGGTTTCTGCTGTCTTTATTAACCAATTTGTAGTGATATACAGGTAAGACATTCACTGACATGTCAAAAATCTTTGAGTATGGTAATATGCATATCTTAATCCAGAAGATGGAAAATGCAACTGTCTGTGATAAGATGTCTCAGATAACACCATGTGATCTGTATTATGGACTGTTTAGATCAATTCTTTTTTTTTTTTTTTCCCTGTGTTTTTTATTATGTGGAAACTTTAAAAAAATCCTTTTAGAAAATGAGAAAAATCTAATCTAACATTTCTCTAGTGGACAGGTGACGAAACATCTAGTAGTTTTCTTGAACGCATATATTGACAGCCTGTGCAGATTCTTTATTGTTGTTGCTCTGATTCTGTGTTTTAACTATTAAGTTTATATAAATACAATGCATTGCAGATTACCCAGTCAATGGATAGAACTGACCAGCTATAGTCTAATGAACTGCTGTGAAAAAGACATTGCTACTGTCTGAGACAATGTTTAACACTCTAATGAGCCAAGTAAGAAAACAAAATGTATATTGTGGTAACTGTGGCATTGCTGCAGGTATGGTATCCAAAAAGCAATTTTAATTTCCAAGAGAAATATATGTAACAGAGATGCCCACAGGACATGGATAGACATATTGTTCTTAAGGACCTTGGTTGCTTAAGTACTTCTTCTGAGATTCTCCACAAACTCTTCTTCTTTACATATATTCATTTTTAATTAACTATATGAGTATTTTCCCACAATTTCTGAAATATCTCTTACATCTCTTTCTTGTATGTTTTTGTTTTGTTTTGTTTTTTAAACAGATGGCACACACACTCACATGTCAAGGCAAACCTCTTTAGGAACTTTAACAAAAACTGTGAAACAACATAAAAATAGCAATGCTACTGAGGAGACTACTACAAATAGTTATCTGTGCTTCATATTCGTAACATATAATTCTACTGTTTGAGCTACAGCATTTTATTAAGCCAACCCCAGGGAACTCCAGTTCTCTTATAAATAGGGAATATTTTTTATTTTCTGAAGTGAAAGAAGTCTTTTTTCCTAGTGATTAAATCGTAAAAATGGTCCATAGAGAATGAAATATCAGATTCATACCAAAACAGCACTTTTAAAATCAGGTATTAAAAAAATATATACAGACAAATAAAAAATAAAAAACTATCTAAAGAGGCTGGGAAAGCACTTTTTTCTTGAAATTTATAAATGAAATTTATATGAGTCACAGTTTTAGCTGTAATTTGCTGATAAGAAATATATAAACTTTCTTGAAAGAAAGAACCACCACTGCATGGGCTACCTTTCCATCCATTACCAGTTTCACCATCAAAATAACGATTTATTTTCTTTTCTCTTTTTTCATAATGATTCAGTAAACCCTCTCACTAGCATGAAGGCTTACACTAACCTAGCTCACTCATCAGTCTGAAACAGTACTGCTGTCTTTTAAATAGGTTAGATGTTGACCCTGGGGAAAAATGATCACTTCATGCACTCTAAATCAAATAATTATCAAATATATATATATATATAAAGATAGATTTACTAATGACATATAGTTAAATAGAATACTTACAAAGTATTACTACATACCTTCAAATTTTTAAATATGATTTATAACTCATCCCAAGAAGCCCCCCCCACAACTAACCCCCAGCCCAACCTGTGAGTGTCATGAGCTCACTCTCCACCCCAGGCAGATCACCTTGTGCACACCCCTCCTTGTGGGGCAAGTGTGTCATTCCCCATGCTGCTTGTTTCCTGCACACACTGACCCATGCACTAGTGAGAGAGTCCCCATGAGGCCCACCTGCACCCAGATGGGACAGGCTGACCGGTGACCTGCTCTAGCAAGGTGATGGCTACTGTGTCAAAAATCTCTTTGTAATCCTCTGGTTGCTCTTTTAATGATGGTTGCCTTCTACTTTTGCATAATCAGTGAAGGGTAAATGCACTTTCAGACAGTTTTGGGTGTCTCCCCCTAAGACGCTCACAGGGCCTATTTTCCCATTGTATAAGCTGTGGCTATAGTGGTGTTTCTGCCAAGGACCAGCAATGTGAGCACCCTCACAATGTTTAGGTTAAAGTCCAAGAGACAGTGCATTTCCAGCTAGAGCTGAGAAAGTAAAAGCAGACTGAAAACAAACATCCCAACAGTCACTCAGTGAAAATATTAATGTTTTAACTGCATGCTGCTTGTATGTTTATACTGATGCCTCAGAAGGCATCTAAGAACAGGTTTTAAGACGGAAGAGAAATCTACTTGTACGGATTTTAACATCAAGCCATACAACTTAATTGTAAGTCCTGGCTATGCCTAAAACAAGGCTGAGGAATGACTTAGATGGCATAAAGGAAAGAGATGGCAGAACAAAATTCTATACTGATTATCTTTCAAACGCCTACCACCTGAAGTGACTCCTGAGTTCTTGGAGAGGTGAGCAAGAGATTCACAGGCTTCCCAGGGGAAGAATAGAGGCATTCCAATATGAGACTGTAGATCATAGCATAAATCTGGCATTACCGTACTTTAGAACAGGATCTGTTCTAAGTCAGATGATCCAGCTAATGAGAAAATACTCAGCTAAAAAGTGAATGGTAAGGCAGCAGAAAGAATAGTCATGGCCAAATTGCAATAGAAGCAACAAATCTCTGGAAGGGTTGAAATTACTGAAGGTCACAAAAATAAGGGAGAGGATTATTCTATGTTGTAGGGTATGACTTGGGCAGTGGTAGATCAAGATGATGATAGAGGTGCTTTTGTATAATAAGTATACATTAGACAAGAAATGCTTTCCGAGGTAAATGTAGAGATGATGAAAGGTTTATTCAACCATTAAAGGCATCCCTCCCTTTCTGCTTCCCTCTCTGCCTCCCTCCCTTTTTTTATTCTTTCCCTCTTTTCTTTCCTTTTCACCAGCATAGTTATCCTATTACCTTAAAATTTAAAGAAGTTTAGTTTTAAAAGACTTGGCAATTTATATTGGTGAAAGAAGGCAATCTTTGGACAATTACTGTAACATAATGCACACAGAGCCTACCTCAAGATAAACTAGGCTAGAACATCTTATAATTGAAAAATGAGGCCAAAAATAATTAACCAAATTAATTTTTTAATTTCTTGCAGGAACGAAACATTGAAGGAACAAAATATGCCATTTTTGTTGTCTGATTAATCAAAATAAAATAAAGTCACTGTGAATATTTTCTGTTAAATACAACATGACTGATGTGAACAGTACTTACCCATACCATTGTATGTACTTATGTAGTATCTACGGGTTCATCTAAATTAAATTAAAGTTGCTAAGAGTTGAGGAAATTATCTTAGAAAATCAGATCCTTGCAGTTTATACTAACCTTACATTTAAATCTTCACTAAAATTTTAGTTTTCCAGTTTTGAAAATACTAAAGGTTGCAACATAAAAATAATAGGATTTTGAGAACATTCTAGAAAATAACGAATAAAGTCTTCTATTAGTCAGAAAATACTTCTAAAGGAGTTGCTTCCAGTAAATACATAGACCAGCTTGGTAGACAGTTATTTCTTAAAATAGGAATGAGTGTTGCCTAACCTACTTTAAGACCAGAACTTATCCCAACTTTCATCTCCTCAGGGAGCGACATGAGCCCAAAAATATCACAGAAACTTGCCTGATTTTTTTTTCTGATATTCTCTTGTTAATTCACATTATGTAACAACTTTAGCATTCAGTAATAAGAAAAATAATAATACCAACATAAAGAATAAATTTTATTTTATTGTAATTTTTTCATCCTTCCTTTAAAAAGTGTTGGAGAAGACTGAGAATTTTGAAATACTGAAATGGGAAAACTCTGGAAAGAGAGACTTGATATTTTAGTGAAACTGCTCACAGCTATAAATCTAGTGGTCTTATGCTTTATACAACAATTACAGGTACCCACTAGCACTGTGATACTTAAGGGTCCATAAGCACTGCAATTGTAATTTTCAATTATTTCAGTTCAATTATTTTTACAATTTTCAGTTGAGGAGAAAGTAACTAAAAATATCAAGCTCTTTAATGCTAATTAATCTTGCATGTGCCTAAAACAAAGCCTTCATCCCAATGTGCTATAATAGCTGTTTGTTTAATACTTGTTTTATTTCAGAAGTGTCACTTTGAATTTCTTGTTGTTCCACGAACTGATGCAGAAAACACCTAATATGAGCTTTGTACTTTCAGAATTGCTGTCCTGATTGAATCAGGTTGAATCTTATGATGTTCCAAAAGTCAGTCACAACCCATCATCTTGCTTGTAATGATAATGGAGGATTAGCAAAATTTATTCCTTTTCCACATTTAATGCAATATAGATTAACCAAGGAATTAATATCTGAGACACAGATCTACTGCAAAAACATTAACTATTGTAGACAGCAGAAATGTCTGATTAGGAAACCCGTAAAAGTCTTTAGTATTCACTTTGCAAAGCAATTCCAAGATAGACTTCTAAGGGATTTCTTCATTGGACATCCCTTTCAAGAAACCAAATGAAAAGGAGGACATATACACCCTCCTTCAAAAGCTGCAATTAATTGTTCACCTGTGAAAGACAGAATAGAGAAAGATCTACATTCCCATGTAGGGAGTCATTTCATTTTGTGACTGCAAAGGGAAAATTCTCTCGTGTGCTGCTATTATTCTCTGTTCTAGCAGAGGCTACTGAAGTTATGATGCTGCATAATCATACTTCTCTCCTCTCCTAACAGTGCTCTTTCACTTCTCAGCATCCTGGCAAGACTGTCTCCTCACTTTTCCCTCCTCCTTGTTCTGTCTCTTTTCCGGAGGAGTTCCTTCACAGTTCCCAAAATATTATTTTAATTAAGGATGCTTTCAGGGAGGAAAGTCACAGCTCTGATCAAATCAAAGATTCCAGAGCAATCAGGCAGCCTGGGAATCCCTGATAATTATAGAAATGAATTAAAACACTTCCCCTGTGCTTACAAACATGAAGTCACAAACTCCTTACTATGGACTATAAAGATATGTACTATATCGACTGATCTGAAGTTATATAGAATCGTAGAATGGTTTGCATTGGAAGGGACCTTAAAGATCAGTTAATTCCAACACCCACTCCATGGGCAGGGACACCTTCCACTAGATCAGGTTTCTCAAAGACTCATGCAACGTGGCCTTAAACACTTCCAGGGATGGAACATCCACAGCTTCTCTGGGCAACTCACCACCCTCATAGTAAAGAATTTCCTCTCTATATCTAATCTAAACCTACTCTCTTTTAGTTTAAAGCCATTACCACTTGTTCTATCACTACACTCCCACAGGAAAGGAGTCCCTCAGGAAAGGAGTCCCTCCTTTCCTGTAGCCCCCTTTAGGTACTGAAAGGCCACTATAAGGTCTCCCCAGAGCTTTCGCATCTCCAGGATGAACAACCCCGATTCCCTTAGCTTGCATTCATAGGAGAGGTGCTCCAGCCCTTTGGAGGCCCTCCTCTGGACTTGTAATAGGTCCATGTCCTTTGCGGTGGGGGCCCCAGAGCTGAACACAGTACACCAGGTGGGGTCACAAGAGAAGAGTAGAGGGGGAGAATCACCTCCCTCAACCTGCTGGCCATGCTGCTTTTGGTGCAGCCCAGGATATGGTTGGCTTTCTGGGTTGCAAGCACAGTACCCCTTAGGTCCTTCTCCTCGGGTCTGCTTTCAATCCATTCTCCTCCCACCCTGAATTTGTGCTTGGGATTGCATTGGCTCAGATGCAGGTCATTGCACTTGGCCTTGTTGAATCTCATGAGATTCACAGAGGCCCACCTCTCAAGCCTGTCCAGGTCCCTCTGGATGGCATCCCTTTCCTCCAACATTTCAACACACCCAGCTTTGTGTCATTGGCAACGTTGCTGAGGGTGCACTCAATCCCACCATCCATGTTACTGTCAAAGATGTTAAACAGTGCTAGTCCCAATACTGACCCCTGATGAACACCACTTATTACTGATCTCCACCTGGACATTGAGTCACTGACTGCAACTCTTTGAGTGCGACCATCCAGCCAATTCCTTACCCACCGAATGGCCCATCCATCAAATCCGTCTCTCCAATTTAGAGACAAGGATATCATGGGGGACATTGTCAAATGCTGTGCACTAGTTGAGGTAGATAATGTCAGTTGCTCTTATCTTATGCATCAATGCTGTTTGATTCTTAGTTTCTTGCAAACAAACACAGAGACACATAAATTGCAGAAGAAATGCAAACTATGCACTTTGCAGTCAAACAACTACACACAGGTGACAACCTCAAGCTAACTTGACAGCGTTAGACATGCCAAAACCACAATAGATATTCCTGAAGCAGCTTGGTAGTTCTTGTCCTACCTCCAATGGTTATAAACAGCAGTTCTCTCCCTCTGAAGATAATCTTTTAACTTGACATGCTTATCATGAAGTAGAGAGTTTAGATAGGTTAAAGCAATATATCTAATAGGAGTGGAAGAATGACTATATCCATTCCATTTGCCCGCTATGCTAAAGAATTTTGCACATTATAGATGATAGTCAGTATATACACAACTGTTAGCAACAATCAATATTCTAGCCATTACTGTTCTTTGCTGTGGCAAATGTAAAAGTAAAGCTGAGATTTCAGTTGCTGCTGTGGGAAAATGCTACGTATTCTAACAGTGACTGCTATTGTTCCACTAATTCTTTGTAAACAGGTAATCATGATCTTTATGACATCGAGAATCATACTAGAGAACACGTTTTGAAAAATGATGCATAATCAGAAAAGAGGGCAACCAACTAATTTTAGAGCATAATTAGGGAGCTTTTCTATTTTATAAAAGCTCATCATTCTGGCATTCACCAGTTGAAATCATTGCTAGAATGTTGCTTAAACAGTATTATAAAACAGAATTTAATAGCGATAAGTACTTCCTTCTTCCTGAGTCCCTTTTTTAATTTGAAAGAAAAACATTCTGAAGCATGGACAACATAACAAAAGTGACTCCCTAGTTTTTAGAGGTCAATTTGCTTTGCAATCTGTTGGAAATGATTAATAGAAAGAATAACGCAATAGCAATGTGGCATTAAATTAGGCCATTTGTCCAAACAAGGACATTCCACTGATTATTAGATACCTAACTACTTTATATAAATTTGTCTAGCAGATGTTAGAAGGCAGTATTAAAAACCGGGAAAAAAAAAAAAAAAAGAATGAAATGGTGACAATACTACAAAATTTTCTTCTGGCTTTAGATTTTGTCATGAGCAATCTGTTCATAAAACAAAAAGGAAGACACTTACAACCACTATTTGATTAATATTTTTGTTGCTGAGTACCCAACTGCTTGACAGATTTCACAAGAATGGTCATCTATTCCCTCCTGCTTCTGTGGTCTTGTTCTGTGAAACAATTCCATTTTGCAAAGAGCCCAGCTTTTGCAACAAAAAGCTGCTAGATAAAGAATAGTCTTGAGGACAGACTCTAGGCTAAATTTATAGGCCTTTTACAGGCTGCACAACGGATTGATGTCTTGGTGAACAAGATTCATACTTGTATGGAAAAACACTTTTTGGGCTGGTCATGGTTGCATCACTTTTTTTCTGGGTGACAACACAGAAATGTCCCATCTATATATTGGTGATACCAATGGCAGAGGTTGGATACTACCTGCTGCAAAACAGATGTTTTTGTGGGAAACTTGATCTCAGTCATCTAAAGAACTAAGTGAATCTCCTAACACATCTCAGAAATGTACCAGACCTTGTAACAGCATGCTTTAAACATGTTGATTATTTACATTTAAACAAAATGAAAACATTAAGCTCTCATGAAACTTTACACTAAGCAATACCCTGTTTGCTGAGCCACTACTCGAAAGGTTTTGAATACAAACAAAATGAATCTTGAAACCACCGTTTTCACAATGTTCCCGCCCAGCCCAACGCCACCCCGAGTTGTGTATGAAGCCCACTTCCAAAAGCCTGATTTGTTTTCTCATGCATTTCTCTTGTAACTTAATCTTTGGATGACAGGTGAAATGATTCAAAGCAGGATTCTCTATCAGTTTTACATTATCTTAGTCCTATGTGCAGTACAAATATTTTGAAACAAGCCATCACAATGTTATAGACTAATAATAATTCCATTTTCTGTGAGAAACTTTTCATCATTCTGTACATCCTGCTTAAAGAAAAAGATATAATTTCTGTATATGTCACAAGAAAAACAAAGTGTTGCAAGAAAAATGTATTTTTTAAAGTCCAGCTACAACAGCAGAACAACTGTATTCCTGTGCTGAGAAAATTGTTTCTAATACCCCTGCCTCAGTCTTTTTACACTCATAATTGTTAGACAAAAGAGAGAAAATGAATTAGGTAAAGCATGGAGATCAACAGTCAGTGAGAATATTGCAAGACAGCCAGCACAGCTTCACCAAGGGCAAATCCTGCCTGACCAGTCTGGTGACCTGTGATGGAGTGACTGCCTCAGTCAACAAGGGAAGACCGATCAATGTCATCTACCTGGACTTCTGTAAGGCCTTGGACACAGTCCCACATGACACATGACTGATCTCCAATTGGAGAGATATGGATTTGAATGGTGGACCATCCAGTGGATAAGGAATTGGATTGAAGATTACACCCAGAGAGTGGTGGTCAATGTCTTTGTGTCCAGGTGGAGGCTGGGGACGAGTGGTGTCCCTCAGGGGTCTGTTCTGGGACCAGTACTATTTAATATCTTCATCAATGACATAGACAGTGGGATCGAGTACACCCTCAGCAAGTTTGCAGATGGTACCAAGCTGGGTGGTGCAATTCATACCAAAGAAGGAAGAGATGACATTCAAAGGGACCTGGACAGACTAGAGAAGTGGGCCCATGTGAACCAAATGAGGTTCAACAATTCCAAGTGCAAGGTGCTGCACCTGGGTCAAGGCAATCCCAGACAGGAGTACAGACTGGGAGAAGAACTCATCGAGAGCAGCCCTGCAGAGAGAGACTTGGGAGTTCTGTTAAACAAAAGGCTTGACACGAGCCAGCAGTGCATGCTTCCAGCCCAGAAGGCCGACTGTGTCCTGGGCTGCATCAAAAGAGGCATGACCAGAAGGTCAATGGAGATTATAGTCCCCCTCTACTGTGCTGTCGGGAAGTCCCACCTGGAGAACTGCATCCAGGTTTGGTGTCCCCAGCATTAGAAAGAGGTGGACCTGTTGGAGCGAGTCCAGAGGTGGGCCACAAAGCTGATCAGAGGTCTGGAACACCTTGCCTATGAAGAATGGCTGAGAGAGCTGGGTCTGTTCAGCCTGGAGAAGAGAAGGCTCCCGGGACACCTCCTTGCGGCCTTTCAATACTTAAAAGGGTCTTATAAAAAGGATGGAGAGGGACTCTTTACTTGGGTAGATGATGATAGGACCATAGGACAATGGTCTTAAACTAAACATTTAGATCAGACATTAGGAAGAAATTCTTCACTGTGAGGGTGGTGAGGCACTAGAAAAGGTTTCCCAGAGAAGCTGTGGATGCCCCACCCCTGGAGGTGTTCAAGGTCAGGTTGGATGAGGCCTTGGCCAACCTGATCTAATGGGTGGCATCCCTGCCTATGGCAGAGGGGGTAGAATTATATGATCTTTAAGGTCCCTTCCAACCCAAGCCATTCTGTGATTCTAGGATTCTATGCTATTCACCCTGTTATGATATTTTTTCTTTGTGCTTGGTGCAAAAGTCAAAATATATATGATCCACATAAATAACATTGCATTAATCTGATGGAACATGATCACAGGAAGCAGTAACATAGTAATTCACATACAATGCAAGTCATCATCTTTATGAGGAAATACATTCCATTAGGCTAGTCAGTCATCTTCTGTGTCCTTTTAATGATCATAGCATAGTGTTGCTAACTGCTGTACCAATTTACAGGTCCATACTGGTGCCTTTAAAACAGTTTTTCAAACTTACAACAGAGCCACAGTAGTCTGGGTTCTGTAGTAGTCTGGGTAGTCGGTAGTCTACAATAATCACATCACAACACAATGACTACTTGGACAATGTGAGTGTCCTTGCAGCCATATTTGTATGTGGATTTATAAATGTAATGAGTTACTCAGTTTACGAAGTTTGCTCTCTAATCTAGGCAAGCACATGTACATGTTCTTTCTGTGAAATACCTTTCTTTGCTTATGTATTCTGCACTCATCAAAATTTCTAATTTTAAGAACATTATGAAACCTTTATGAGAATTCATGTTAAATGGGAAGACAGTCTTCATTAATGACCTAGAATACATATTCAGCATGTCCTGAGGACCAAATTTCAATATATCTAAATATTCAAGTCAATAGGAACATATGGATATTACAAGAATATCTTCTGTTGCTTTCAAGGAGAGTGAATTTAGCGGAGATTTAAAGCACATGCTTAGATTGTTTGCCGAGAAGGGGTCATCTGGAGAGTCAGAGCTGAAAACAGGAGGAAACATTAAGGTAGCTTTAATAGCTATATGAAATTGCTTTTAATCATAATCAAAATCCATAAATATCCACACACTACCATATTATAGTTCACAGGCTCATACATTCTTCTAATAAACTAGCCCATAAGGTCAGGAGTATTTTGGATCAATCTCAAGCTCTGTAAGATTTGTATGTAACTAATATTGCATTTCACTGTTAGTAAAGTACAAGGTTCCTTTTATACTTTTGTCCCTTATGGGGTGATTATTTCACAGTCTGGCTGCCAGCTGGCTTTGCTGTGGCTTTCTCTCAATAATGGAACTTCTTCCCAGGCAGAGAAGAGTTGAAGGGAAATTCATCATCCTACAGTTGTAGTACAATTGATGTATTGAAATAAACCCATACAAACTATATCCAATTTAAATAATTCAAGTACCTAAGTATTCAAGTATTAAGCTAATTATGTGTGTGAAAACTGTGTGCTTTTTACTAATCAAACCATTAAGTAAATGCTAATCAGTTTTGAGTTTGCAGTTGCTATTATCTAATTCTAATTATCAAATCCTTCGACCTTTCTAGTGAGAATTCAATGATACCAGATCTTTAGGCAACTGTAAATACTCAGAAAAATTAAAGTTTATTTGCAATATGAGTTGTGAGTTTGAAAAATTATTTTTATATTTTGTAGTCTCCAGATTCTTGTTTAGAAGCATCATCTTTCAAACTGTCCTTCCTCTAGGAATTCCATATTTATTTTATTCATTTGTCTTCAAAAATATTTTCCTGGCCTTTTTAATTTGCTCATTTATTTCTGAGAAATTATTCTTTCAAGGTTAAATTAATTAAATTTTCTATTCTTTGTTCTCATCTCAAAAATGAATTTTGTTTGTTAAATGTGAGAAAACTCTGTCAAATGTAATGAATTGGGTCCTAATTTGAAAAGTGTTTTTGTCTGTTTGTTTGGTTGTTTTTTGTTTGTTTGTTTGTTTTCTGTAAAATAAGGAACTCTAGTTCTGTAAAACTATAATATTTTTAGGTATACTTCTTTAGTTACATAAATAACTTGAACTGTTCTGACGATCTGCTAAGCGATATGAAGTTTTGGAAATTAAGTGGAATAATAACAAGTAGTGGAAAAATTTATTTTGCAGCCACTAAAGTATGTCATGCTCTCTAAGTTTCAGAGTAATGACACTCTTTAATTAAGCCTCTGTTCCCTTTCCCAGATCTTCTAAGTAATAAAGAAAATTGTTAGAAGAGGATGGACCAATATGGGGCAGACGCCTAGAGAATATAAGTCATTCCCCAGTGCTAAAGGAATGGCTCAGATCCATACAGTTATCAGGCTGAGTCCTTCTACTTTCTAAGAGTGTTTTTTTTGTTGTTGTTGTTTTGTTTTTTACACTACAGTTAATTAGCTTCAGTTATTTTGTACTTGATTACAGGAGCCAGGAGCTTCATGTTCAGGACATTGCTCAACAGTTTGTATTTTCATCACTGTCTCTTCCTTTTTGTAATCTAAATGAGAGTCATCCAAGTGCAGAGGAAAATATATAACTCCAGCTTTTCAACCTGTATATAATTCTGAAGTTTCAGAATTATATTCACTTCAGTGAATATAAGCTGATCTGGCACTGAATGCATCATCATCAGAAGCTCCTTAACTTTGGAGCGCTAACACTGTCATTTAGCATTTGACATATATTTTAACTTCAATACAGTGAACGTAGAATTCCATGGATATCTCCATGGAATATATATAATTTATTTTAATATAAAATTCAATATTGCTGTAAATATGTATATATCAGATATAAGTAGAACGCTGTTTCCCAACAAGAGGCTCATTTACTTAAAAGACCCTTTAGGGCAAACAATGTATTTTCTTCATAGAAATTAAAATATGTTTTGAAAATGATCCTACAAAAAAACAGTTAAACAATTTTCGTCATTAGAGATCCTCTGTATAACTCCTGTTCACTCTCTTCTCCTTCCACTTGCTGATGTTCAAGGCACTTCTGGATTCCAAGGGAGGCAAAGAATATTTGACCTTAAGACCCAGTGCTTCCCAAGGCTGTTGTCAAATTAATAACACTTGGCAAAAGGATTTACAGAGGCATTAACTGAAACACTGGACAGCCTTTCACAAGATCAAATACTGTAGAGGACACATTTTAATTAAACTTCTTCTACAGAAAGGTGTCCTCAGGCAGCAGAGAGTGGGCTCCCCTCTGACTCTCTGGTCCTGATGATAAACTGCTGAATCTTGTGTGTACAAAAGGCAACTGAGTCCTGTATGTACCCCCTGCAAAGAAATAACACGTATGGCCTTTTTTTCAGGCACAGTCACTCCACCACACCTGGTATTTTCTCCAAGTTTGTTCTTAGTTTTAAAGACATGCCCCCCCAGATTTGCTTAGCAGACATAAAACTGTCTGGAATTTGGTGCTGGAGTGGGACAGACAGGGGTGAAATAAAAGCATACACTTGTCTCCTTAGTGACAAATTTTTCTCCTTAGTGACATTATTGGCGTGAGAGACGATGCATGCACTTAACCCTCCACTCACAATACTTGGTGATGCATATTGGGTTGTTCCCTTTAACACAGGCAATGTCTAATTCAGACCTCATTTCTTAAATGCAGACATATTTCATCTTTAAGCAGGTACATAATATAGACTGTATTGCAATAATCCATAATATCTGTAAAGGAAGAGTAAAAATATGTTTAAACATTTTTTTAGCACAGTAATTGCTGTCATATTGCAATTGCAGGAAAAACTGCTGTCAGAATATTAACATTTTTATTTTTATGTATCCAATTTCTCATAAATTTTAATGGCTAAACCCTGGAAATTCTGGTCTAGTACACAGTCAGCTATATGTACAGCAGCAGAAAATATAAACTGCATTTGAAATTACTTATTAAATATACATTATTGCCCAGATACTGTATCAGGCTTTCCTTTTGAGACATATATAAACTAAATCCTGTAAATCCTTATAGACATACTGGTTTTGTGGATAAAACCATCATAAGTGTTTTCAGTGAGAATTTCCTTGCTTAAAATCAAATGGGGTTAGGTGTTGCAGGATCAAAAGCATATTCTTTAAGTAGTCTTTCTCATTTCATTGAGACAGTTTGAAAAGTAAGGTGCTAGTCAGGCTAGGAATGCAAAGTCTGTCCCACCATTTAAGCTGTATAGACAGCTTAAAACTTAGGAGACAGCAGGACCATATAAGGTGGCGTTTAACATCCACAAAACTAGTAAGGACACTTTACTTGATGTTAAAGTTGAAACATATTTAAATATTATATTGGAATTCTAAGCACTGTAACCTCCTTAGGACATCAAAATTAAATCTGAGTTTGGGACATTTTACTGAGAACAAGCAAGAAATATTTGCAGAAACTGCCTGCACTGAAGTGTGAAAAATCAATTAAAACTTCCAACCATCCTTGAACATAAATGTTTTCCATAAAATATAATGTTTCTAAAAAAACTCCTGTTATGATGACACCCCTAAAAAGAATCCATTTTTTGTATATATGTATATATACATATGAAAAATCTTTAAATTGAATAGAGACAGAAGATTATAATTACATTTTAAATGGGATTAATTGGGTCTTTAAGGATCAAATAGTATTTTGGCATACATTTTCTGCTTTATATTTATACATATCTTTCCATATATAGCCAATGTACTGGAACTTAAAAAGGCAACCTTAGATAAGTGATTACTGCATTTGATCTATGAAGCCAAAGTCCTCCAATTGCTGTTATGTAATCGAAGTGTCTGAACGTCACCAGATCTCCTGTTTCACTCCGCAGCTTTGTATGTAAAGCCTCAATATGCTTTCACCAGTTCTACCCTTCTGCCTTCCCTGTGTTTTGCACTCATTCCAACATCTTCCTTACAGCTATATCTCATGCTCTGCCACTTCATTGCTGAATCTCATTCTGGAGCATTTGGAGCCTTCTGTACTGACAGGAAAGTAGTCCGAGAGAGTTCTTCAGTAAATCTTCAGTTTAGCACACCATCTTCTGGCAAAGAGCAGTGGTCCCGGGAATGTAATAACGGGGCAAAGGGCTATCCAACTGTTCCAGTAATTAAACTGGGAGAAACTCCCTGAGGAAATCAGTCAAGATGAAGGGAGGTTGTTTGCAACTCCAACTAATAACAGCTGGATAATTGACAATGAGTAATTCCCAAAACTCTGGGAGAATTTTAACTTTATTTTAACAGGGTAAAACTTGTTAAAGCAATCATTCAAACAAACAAACAAGCTAAATTAATTTTCCTTTACTGCAGTAGTTTCTCAGAGTAGCATTTTTATACTGACAGACCTGCAAAGAGGCCTACCATTCTTTCCTCAAAGCAGATGAGAACAGAAAAATCACCACGTCACTGGATCGAACAAACAGGATAAGGGAATTTAGTATCCTGTCACTGAAAATATGTACAGACTACAGCTGGGGGTACTGTGCTTGTGGAAGTACTAAAAGTAAATGTAATCTGTTTAGTTTTAGAACCAAATGCTCTAAAAATGTTTCAAAATCAGAGAATCATAGAATGGTTTGGGTTGGAAGGGACCTTAAACATCATCTAACTCCAACCCCTACTCCATGGGCAGGGACACCTCCCACTACACTGGGTTGCTCAAAGCCCCATCCATCCTGGCCTTAAACACCTCCAGGCATGGAGCATACACAGCTTTTCTGAGCAACCTGTTCCATTGCTTTATCACACTCCGAGTAAAGAATTTCTTCCTAATGTATAATTTAAATGTACCTGCTTTTAGTTTAAAGCCCTCCACTGTTTTTTTTTTTAGGCCCTCTTTAAACACTGGAAGGCCACTATAAGGTCTCCCCAAAGTCTTCTCTTCTCCAGGCTGAACAACCCCAATTCCCTTAGCTTGTCTTCATAGGAGAGGTGCTCCATCTCCGTGACTATCTTTGTGGCCCTCCTCTGCACTTATTCTAACCATTCCATGTCCTTCTCGTGCTGGGGACCCCAGAGCGGAATGCAGGGCTCCAGGTGGGGTCACACAAGAGGGGGAGAATCACCTCCCTCAACCTGCTGGCCACGCTGCTTTTAGTGCAGCCCAGGATACGGTTGGCTTTCTGGGCTGCAAGCACACATTGCTGCTTCTAGTCTACCAACACCCCCAGGTCCTTCTCAGGGCTGCTCTCAGGCCATTCTCTGCCCAGCCTGTATTTGTGCTTGGGATTGCCTCGGCCCAGATGCAGGACCTTGCACTTGGCCTTGTTGAACTTCATGAAGTTTGCACAGGCCCACCTCTCAAGCCTGTCAAGGTCCCTCTGGATGGCATCCCTTTCCTCCAGCATTTCGACACACCACCCAGCTTGGTGTCATCGGCAAAATTTCTGAGGGTGCACTCAATCCCACCATCCATGTTACTGACAAAGATGCTAAACAGGGTTTATACAACCCTGTCAGCAACCGTGAATACTAGTCTACAGTGAGTACCATACTGCTGCGACTTCTTTAGTTGCTTTTTCTTTTTTTTTTTTTGGTTTTGTTTTTGCTTTTGCTTTTTTAATTTTTGATGTTAGATGGTTTATGAAGAAAGTTAGTATGCTCACTGGAGTTTTCATGAAACTCTCAGTCATGGTGGAAATCATGGCTATCAAAGGTCCACAGATGTTTGAAAGGGAGGTATAAAAAACTTATCAGCATGGCAATATTTGAATCACACACATTAAAAAATTCTCCAAAACCTTAACCGTTAAAAAAAATTCTTAAGGAAGACAGTTTAATACACTTCTAAAGGTCTTTTCTACCTTGCCTTTGGTATAATAATTATGGACAATAAAATATATTTAATTAATTGAGATAAAGACAGAAAATTGTAAATAATGACCTTTGGGGTTATTACTAATTTTGTGTGGATATATATTTTTAAATTGCTCATAAAGTGAGGAAAATAAGCAGCACACTTGGGAATATGCAGGCTTGTAGATTAGTAGATTTAGATTCCTATGCCTGATGATCAGTTGTGTAAATTACTGATTTCTGTAATCGGCTTTGTTATTTGGTAACCCAAACTCATAATGGTTTAACCTGACAGTCATGTACAATAAAATATTTGTTTTCTGTAAGCAAAGAAGAAAGAATTTTCACGACTATTTCAAGCAAGCAACAGCAAGTGAAAAACTAAAGAGAAAGCTGATGAATAACATCCTGCAGCTGAATTTATCCTGTCACAGCTAGAAAACTCATACAAATTTAGCTCAGGCATTTCTACGTAGATGATTCTCGTACTTTAAATTGACATACCTTTTCTTGAGATCTATGCCCCAGTGAACCAGCTGCTGCTATACGCAAGGAGCACAGAATCACAGAATCATAGAATCATCTAGGTTGGAAGAGACCTCCAAGATCACCAAGTCCAACCTCTGACCTAACACTAGTAAGTCCTCTACTAAACCATTATCACTAAGCTCTAAATCTAAACGTCTTTTAAAGACCTCCAGGGAAGGTGGCACATGCCAGCCTCTGCTATAACCAACAGTCCCTGCTTATCTCTTGTCACTCTGTGCCTGTTAACTTTGCTGTCACCAAAAGAAACATTTTCTCCAAGCAAGAGAGACATGGAGAAATGGAAGGGAAAGTCAAAAACTGCAGAGCTTTTGCTGAAGCTTCATACTCCATCCCCATTCAAAATATCTGCTTTCTTCTTCTTCTCATAGCACCAACATGGCTCAGCTTGAAACTAGATCATCTAATCTATTACAACAGACCTCAAATGGGAGAGCTGAGAGCCAGAATAAGAACTAGGGCACAAAGGTAGGCATGTAGGAAACAGCAGTGAGAAGTCAATGCTGTTCTTTGCCAGAAGCCATGAGCAGGTGCAGTCATGAGGAGGGCTTTTCATGGGTCATTTTGTTTTCCAGCACTCAACTTTCAGGAGCAACAGAAGCAGTCAAAGCAGTTTGGTGCTTGTGACAGGTTTATATGAGACAAAGCCTGGCAGTAACAGCATCTGACAGGCTCTAACAGAGTCTTATAGGAACACAGCTTAGGAACTTCTTGCCTTTGAAGTTGAGGGAAACAGGAAAAAAAAAAAAAAAAAAAAAGGAAAGAAAGAAAGAAAGAAAGAAAAAAGACTGCTCTCATTATCTATATATAGACATAGTAAGTACTTATTGACATTATACACCTCACACTTACACTCACTGTAGCGTTTCATTTTTCCGTAGGGGTAACTGTTGACCCAGTGGGCCTATTTGGTGAAACTGCTCTGTAGTCTAGGGAATGTAATGGTTTCTGGTGCTAACATTGTGTCTTCCCTGTCTTAAATAATAAGTACATACCAATGCTTCTTATTTTCAAATTAGCAATCACGTGCTACACATTACTAACCATCAGATCTCAGCTGCTAGCAAGCTGTTCCATGTTGCCAGCTATCTTTGATATTAGATCATCTGATAGTTGCTTGGTGGTTGCTAAGGCACAGCCTGGCTTAGTCTCATTCATACAGAATAGGATTTATTCACTGCTTCAGTTTCCAAGCTACCTGTCTTCCAAAATGAGATTCACAATGGAGTTGATGACATGTAAAAAAACTACATCCTTGCTCAGAAAGAAATCCCCCTTATTTCAATGTTCACAAATCAGTGGAAGTTGATTGTGACAAACTTCAGGCAGAAATCTGCCTCATAAACTTGAATCTGAACCTTGCATACCATCTGTGCAGTGCTGTTTTTCTGCTCTTCAGCCTTATCAGATAAACGATTTTCCTATTTCTAAAAGCACTTCTAATTAGATTATATCAAACTATATATTAATTAGCAGAATCCATATTTCCCTAGTACAGGAGATAGTTTCTAATTCAGACGGTGGTTTTGCTAAGGAAAATCTAAGCTTTAATTTAGTATACTGCAACCAGAAACACAGCATTGCAGTCCTTATTTCATTCACACTCTGCTGAGCATACGAATCAAAGTGATATCAGCAACAAGGAAAAGCCACTTTGTGTGCCAAAGCTCATCTCTTTTCAATACACCATTTAATCTCATGATCACTTTCACGCTGTCTGTTCTGTTTTAGCAAAACAGTAACATGCCTGTGCTTTCATACCAACAAATTCCAATATTAAAATCAACTAGAGTTAGATTTAACGTTTTCCTTCCAAATTATTTAATTACTACTGTAAGGCAAATGGACATGTATATATTTTTGTACATTGATAGATTTTTAATAGCATCCTTTTCAGATGACATATACATGTGGTACCAAAAGCTGGCCAAATTTTTGTCTTTTAGTTTGTTTATTTGTTTATTTGGTGCATGGAAATGATAAAGTTGGAAGAAGCCTATGTTTACAGATGCCAAATGAACCAAAGTATGACTTTCCCAAAATATGTCATCATATTTTGATCACCATCATTGGTGGTGAAGGGCCTAGAGGGGAAGACGCACGAGGAGCGGCTGAGGTCACTTGGTCTGTTCAGCCTGGAAAAGAGGAGGCTGAGGGAACACCTTATCGCGGTCTACAGCTTCCTCATGAGGGGGAGTGGAGGGGAAGGCGCTGATCTATTTTCTTTAGTCACCAGTGATAGGACCCATGGGAATGGAGTCAAGCTGCGA